>NC_067480.1:74856264-75071264 GCF_947179515.1 Apodemus sylvaticus
AGGGTTGTTCGGTTTTCTGGAGTCTAACTTCTTGAGTTCTTTATATATATTGGATATTAGCCCTCTATCTGATGTAGGATTGGTGAAGATCTTTTCCCAATTTGTTGGTTGCCGATTTGTCCTCTTGATGGTGTCCTTTGCCTTACAGAAACTTTGTAATTTTATGAGGTCGCATTTGTCAATTCTTGCTCTTAGAGCAGATGCTATTGGTGTTCTGTTCAGAAACTTTCTCCCTGTACCGATGTCCTCAAGGGTCTTCCCCAGTTTCTTTTCTATTAGCTTCAGAGTGTCTGGCTTTATGTGGAGGTCCTTGATCCATTTGGATTTGAGCTTAGTACAAGGAGACAAGGATGGATCAATTCGCATTCTTCTGCATGCTGACCTCCAGTTGAACCAGCACCATTTGTTGAAAAGGCTTTTGTAACCAGCTACTTTGCTGAAGTTTTTTTTATCAGCTGTAGGAGTTCTGTGGTAGAGTTTTTTGGGTCACTTAAGTATACTATCATATCATCTGCAAATAGTGATAGTTTGACTTCTTCCTTTCCAATTTATATCCTTTGACCTCCTCATGTTGTCTAATTTCTCTAGTTAGTACCTCAAGTACAATATTGAAAAGATATGGAGAGAGGGGGCAGCCTTGTCTGGTCCCTGATTTAAGTGGGATTGCTTCAAGTTTCTCTCCATTTAGTTTGATGTTGGCTACCAGTTTGCTGTATATTGCTTTTACTATGTTTAGATGTGGGCCTTGAATTCCTGTTCTTTCTAAAACTTTTAGCATGAAAGGATGCTGAATTTTATCAAATGCTTTTTCAGCATCTAATGAAATGATCATGTGGTTTTTTTCTTTGAGTTTGTTTATGTAGTGGATTGCATTGATGGATTTCCATATATTAACCCATCCCTGCATCCCTGGCATGAAGCCCACTTGATCATGGTAGATGATTGCTTTGATGTGTTCTTGGATTCAGTGAGCAAGAATTTTATTGAGTATTTTTGCATTGATATTCATTTGGGATATTGACCTGAAATTCTCTTTCATTGTTGGATATTTGTGTGGTTTTTGGTATCAGCATAACTGTGGCTTTGTAGAATGAGTTGGGTAGAGTTCCTTCTGTTTCTATCTTGTGGAATAGTTTGAAGCATATTGGTGTTAAGTCTTCTTTGAAGGTCTGATAGAATTCTGCACTAAAACCATCTGCTCTTGTGCTTTTTTTGGTTGGAAGGCTTTCTATGACCCCTTCTATTTCTTTAGGGGTTATGGGTCTGATTAGATAATCTGTTTGATCCTGATTTAATTTTGGTATTTGGTATCTGTCTAAGAAATTGTTCATTTCTTCCAGGTTCTCCAGTTGTGTTGAGTATAGGCTTTTGTAGTAGGATCTGATAATTTTTTGAATTTCCTCAGTTTCTGTTGTTATATATCCCTTTTCATTTCTAATTTTGTTGATCTGGATACTGTCTCTGTGCCCTTTGGTTAGTCTGGCTAAGAGTTTATCTATTTTGTTGATGTTTTCAAAGAAGCAGATCCTGGTTTTGTTGATTCTTTGTATGGTTCTCTTAGTTTCTACTTGATTGATTTCAGCCCTGAGTTTGATGATTTCCTGTCTTCTTCTCCTCCTGGGTGAATTAACTTTTTTTGTTCCAGGGCTTTCAGTTGTGCCGTTAAGCTTCTAGTGTATGCTTTCTTCAATTTCTTTTTGGAGGCACTCAAAGCTATGAGTTTTCCTCTTAGCACTGCTTTCATTGTGTCCCATAAATTTGGGTATGTTGTGCCTTCATTTTCGTTAAATTCTAAAAAGTCTTTGATTTCTTTTTTTATTTCTTCCTTGACCAAGGTATCATTGATTAGAGAATTGTTCAGTTTTCATGTGTATGTGGGCTTCCTGTTGTTTTTGTTGTTATTAAATACCACCTTTACTCCATAGTGATAGGAGGCATGGGATTATTTCGATATTCTTATATTTGTTGAGGTCTGTCTTGTGACATATGGTCAGTTTTGGAGAAGGTATCATGAGGTACTGAGAAAAAGGTATATTCTTTTGCTTTGGGATTAAAAGCTCTATCTCTCTCTATATATGTTAAATCCAATTGGTCCAAAGCTTCAATTAGTTTCACTGTCTCCATGTTTAATTTCTCTTTTCCTGATCAGTCCATTGAGGAGAGTGGGGTGTTGGGTACAATGTGTGCTTTGAGCTTTAGTAAAGTTTTTTTTAATGAATGAGGGTGCCCTTGCATTTGGAGCATAGATGTTCAAGATTGAGAGTTCTTCTTGGTGGATTTTTCCTTTGACCAGCAAGAAGTGTCCTTCCATGTCTCTTGAAGACATTAGGGTGAAAGTCAATTTTATCTGATATTAGAATGGCAACTCCAGCTTGTTTCCTGAGACCATTTACTTGTAGAATTGTCTTCCAGCCTTTTACTCTAAGGTAGTTTTTTTCTTTGAAACTGAGGTGTGTTTCCTGTATGCAGCAAAATGTAGGGTCCTATTTATGTATCCAGTCTGTTAGTCTATGTCTTTTTATTGGGGAATTGAGTCTATAGATGTTGCGTATGCTCTAAGATCAAAAATTGACAAATGGGACCTCATAAAATTACAAAGTTTCTGTAAGGCAAATCAAGAGGACACCATCAAGAGGACAAATCAGCAACCAACAAATTGGGAAAAGATCTTCACCAATCCTACATCAGATAGAGGGCTAATATCCAATATATATAAAGAACTCAAGAAGTTAGACTCCAGAAAACCAAACAACCCTATTAAAAAATGGGGTACAGAGTTAAACAAAGAATTCTCACCTGAAGAACTTCGAATGGCAGAGAAGCATCTTAAAAAATGCTCAACTTCATTAGTCATTAGGGAAATGCAAATCAAAACAACCCTGAGATTTCAC
Source organism: Apodemus sylvaticus (assembly GCF_947179515.1). NCBI lineage: Eukaryota > Metazoa > Chordata > Mammalia > Rodentia > Muridae > Apodemus > Apodemus sylvaticus. The sequence continues at coordinate 74,859,156 of NC_067480.1, forward strand.
CTTACACCAGTCAGAATGGCTAAGATTAAAAATTCAGGAGACAGCAGGTGTTGGAGAGGGTGTGGAGAAAGAGGAACACTCCTCCACTGCTGGTGGGGTTGCAAATTGGTACAACCACTCTGGAAATCAGTCTGGTGGTTCCTCCGAAAACTGGGCACCTCACTTCCAGAAGATCCTGCTATACCACTCCTGAGCATATACCCAGAGGATTCCCCACCATGTAATAAGGATACATGCTCTACTATGTTCATAGCAGCTCTATTTATAATTGCCAGATGCTGGAAAGAACCCAGGTGTCCCTCAACAGAAGAGTGGATGCAAAAAATGTGGTATATCTACACAATGGAGTACTATTCAGCCATTAGAAACAATGAATTCATGAAATTCTTAGGCAAATGGATGGAACTAGAGAACATCATACTAAGTGAAGTAACCCTGACTCAAAAGGTGAATCATGGTATGCACTCACTAATAAGTGGATATTAACCTAGAAAACTGGAATACCCAAAACATAATCTACACATCAAATGAGGTACAAGAAGAAAGGAAGAGTGGCCCCTTGTTCTGGAAAGACTCAGTGAAACAGTATTCGGCAAAACTAGAACGGGGAAGTGGGAAGGGGTGGGTGGGAGGACAGGGGGAGAGAAGGGGGCTTATGGGACTTTCGGGGAGTGGGGGACTAGAAAAGGGGAAATCATTTGAAATGTAAATGAAAAATATATCGAATAAAAAAATATCAAAAAAACATTGTTAAATTTAAAAAACAGAGATATTAAGGAGTAGTTATTATTACTTCCTATCATTTTTGATGTTAATTTTATACTTGTGTGGCTATCTTCTTTTGGGTTCAATGAAAGAAGGTTATTATATATTTTGTATATTAGCTCTCTATTGGATGTGGGGTTAGTCAAGATTTTTTTTCCCAATCTGTACCTTGCAGATTTGACTTACTGACTATTTCCTTTGCCTTACAGAAGTTTTCCAGTTTCAGGAGATCCCATTTATCAATTCTTGATCTTAAGAGTGTGAGCCATTAGAGTTCTGTGTATAAAATTTACCTCTATGCCATTGAGTTCAAGGATTTTTCACACTTTCTCTTCTTTTTGATTCAGTGTATCTGGTTATATGCTGAGGTCCTTGGTCCACTTGGACTTGAGCTTTGTGCAAGGTGACAAATATGGGTCTATTTTCATTTTTCTAAATACAGACAGCCAGTGAGATCAACACCATTTATTGAACATGCTTTCTTTTTTGCATTTTATATTTTTGGCTTCTTTGTCAAAAATCAAGGTGTCCATAAGTATGTGGTTTTATTTCTGGGTATTCAGTTCTGTTTCATTGATCAACATGTCTTTCTATGTGCCAATACCAAGCATTTACTATTGCTCTGTAGTAAAGCCTGATGTTAGAGAGAGAGAGAGGGAGGGAGGGAGAGAGAGAGAGAGAGAGAGAGAGAGAGAGAGAGAGAGAGAGAGAGAGAGAGAGAGAAACTTTTATATTTAGTAATTGGACTCTTATTTTTGTTCTCAGCTGCAATAGTATATATTTGAACTGATTTGGCCTTCCATCAGAAGCACATATAACTGTCAATTATCAATAAGATGGAGAAAATTCTCAGGTGAGCTAAGATTTTCATAATGATAGTTAATAAATTGGGGGAGTATTTTCTTGCATCTACAAATACCTTCCAACACATTGATCCACAGTGTCCTTGCTGAGTGGCTGGTTACTTCAAAACCAAGAAGAAAAAATTAATGCCATGGTCAGAACATTCTAAAATGATGAAATGTGACAGCTTGGGGGAGGTTCACTGTTCTTTTTAGTACCATCACCAAAGGCTTGGACATTATGTTTGAGGGCTATGACTCAGACTTAAAACTCAAAACATGCATGACCACTCAATCCAAGTTAATTAGTCCCAGACTAGATAGGTTCTCTACAGGTGATCCAGAGAAAATGTCTGAGGTGAACTAAAATGAATGCAATGCTTAGAGATTCTATTGATAAACAGTCCTGCATTTGCTTTCATTGTAATGTTTCAGATAGCAATTTGGAGAGTTGACTATCCTTGAAGGCTACATGAAAACTTGCTGTATTTAGAAATGCCTAAGTCAGCTTGGGACTTGTGTCAACTAAGTTGGAGGCAATGAAAAAGAAATCTTAGTGACTAGGTCAATTGATATGTTCCACATTTTGAAGGAATTTTGTTTCAAAAGTTTTTATTTAATTAATAATAGTCTTTGAGAATGACATATAATGTATATTGATCATATTGATTCCCCAGTCTCTTGCCAGGTCCACTCCTCCTTCCCTATCCACCCAAGAGCAGTTTTAAAGCCCAAATATTCTTGGATGTGTGGATTTCTATTGTGGAGTTGACAGCTTACCAGCGGATACACTCTAAGGGAAGCTATATCTCCCTCCCCCACCAGCTAGCAATTGGCAGTGATTATACAACTAGTGCTGGGGTCTGTGGCCAACTCTTCACCCTGTGTTTTCATCTACCTTGGACTTGTACAGGTTTTGCTGTCTGAAGCACTATGTATTCATATATGCAGGTACTCTGTTTTATCCGGTAGATAATGTTTCCACTCCTTTTGACTTCTAATCTGTTCATCATCCCTTCCACAATAATCCTGGAGATCTTGTGTTGGAATATGTATTCCCTATAATGCTGAACATTCATTCTTAAGTAAGTTATTGGTTGTATCTGTCAGTTATGGGTCTATACATCAGTTAATATCTACTGCTAATGTAAGCTTCTCAAATGAGGGTTAAGAAATGCATTGATCTGTGGGTATAATGAGAAGTCATTGGCAGTCAGTTTAACACTATATACATTTAATACAATAATAGTGGGGATTCCTCCTAGGACCTATTACTGTCTAGCCATGAGTCCTTAGCCTAATAATGATGCAAAGTATAGGTTTCCCCTTGTGTAGTGAAACTTAAATCCAGAGAGTTATTCCCATAATACTCATGCTTCTAATCCACCAGTGAGTATGGCTTGTCAGGCCAGACATCACTGTAGCTTGCACAGTATATATCTGGGAGTGATTTTTAACTGTTTCTCAGCCACTTGCGTTTCATTTTTTGAGAACACTGTTTAGTTTTATGCTATAACTTTAAGTGAGTTGTTTTTCAGAAGTTTAGGGAGTCTGAGATTTTTTTATTTGCTTTTGACTTTTTTAAAAGCCTTTTACATATTCTAGATACTAACACTCTCTCAGATGTATAGCTAGTAAAGCTTTTTAATTTTTTTATTTTATTATTATTATTTTTTAATCTTGCTGCTTCCTTTCTGGTGCAATGGTGTCCTTTGCTGTACACAAACTTTTGAGTTTAATGAGGTCCTTTTTATTACATCTTGGTCTTAATGCATGAATTTTCATAATCCTGAGTTTCCAGCTTTGCTGAAAAAATCAAAAGGTATTACAACATCAGGCAGTATCCACTTTGCTGCAATCCCTACTACTCCTAAGAATGCACCTCATCTTCACTAATTTAAATTCTCTTAGAACCTGCAAATACCAACATCTAAATATATCTTCATATTGAAAGGTCAAAGAAAGTAAAACTAACTACTTCAAAAGATGCATGCCTATCAACAGAGTGTGTGTTTATGTGTAGGTGTTGTGTGTGTGTGTGTGTGTGTGTGTGTGTGTGTGTGTTTGGGAATGTCTTTCTTTAGTAAGGAGATCATATTTTTCATATTTTTAGTCAATGAAGTTACACCTTCATGCATTTAATAACACAAATGTTCATTTACCTGAAAATCATTTCTCAGAAGGTAGATTTCAAGCTAATCAGACTAAGGGAATGGGAACCTTCACCTCCATTTGGATAAATGTTGATCTGAATTTCTACCCTTAAATAGTAGTATTTATATATGTGGCTGTATGTTTGAGTGGATTCACTCCCAAAGTGCCTAGAGAGATTGTCAATATCTCCTATAGTAAAGCCTGGAAAATATGTGACTTGCATGTTATGATTATGAAAACAAAACCAGTTTCCTCTTAATTTTGTGGATACCAGGTTTGCATACAGCATTAGCCATTTTCCTGTACATTTCCATTAGTAATGTCTTTGCTGATTAGTTTTTCTAAATTAGCATGTTTATCCATTAGCATATCAATATTGCTGCCAACCATCCTCTTAATTTTTAGTTTTCTTGTTGCAACAAAAAAAATTTTTTTGCCAATAAAAGCAGGCATTTCTTAAAGCCTTAATTAACTCTAGCACAATTCCTTTTTGCTTCTTTAATAATAGTGTGTAATATTTACTAAGATTATAGATTTTGGCTTATTCAAAAACACTACTCACTCGAATAAGAAAAATCTTCACATTTTCAAATTTGGCATTAATGTTATCTTCTCAGAGTGAGACAGTTTCCCTCATGTCTGAGATGTTTTAGGGATACTGGATGTTTCCAGATCACTGCCAGTAGAGCTTCAAAGGTAGGGATTCAGAAGTATGAGAAGATTTTCATCAATACCGAAATAAAGTGAGTTCTCTGTGAGTACCTAAAGGGTAAATGATGCCTCTCCAACTTGAATTCCCTTAGTATAATCTCCTTATCCTTTTTATCTCACTGCAGACATGAAGAATTCTGGTTGACTCATAGACCTGAGGCAAACAGTTATATAAATCCCAGTTACCTACATAGCATAAGTTACACTATTTTTAATGAAGGACCCAAGAAGCAAGTTAAAATAGTCTGTCTCTTAAAGACTCCTGTGCACAGTGTTATTCAGGGTAAGTTCTCTTGACTACAATAATTAAAAATCTCCAATTTTTTTCTCCTGAATGTGGACACACTGCTGTTAAAGTTGTACTTATCCAACTCTAAGCACTGTCTTATTATGAGAAGTGCTGGTAATTATAAATGTTTGCGTTTAAGTGTAGGGGTTTTTTTCACACCTTTCTGGTGATTAAGACAGGAAAATGATGAAGAAATTGATGATGTTGATAACTGGATCTCATGTGCTGCTTGTGGGGGTGTGAATTGTCATGATCCATCCAGAGGGCAATTTTGTATTAACTCACAAATGCGAATAACCTTTCACTTACAAGCTCCACACATGAGAGTTACTCCTAAGGAAATAATTGGAGAAGGCAAAAATTATTGAAGAGAGATGTTCAGGATGCTGGGAAGCAAAAAACATTCTTCCTCCTTCCTAATAGAAAGAAAATTGGTAAAAGTGTTTAAAACTACACAGTGGAATGCTAGAAAGCCATAAAGACAGAATACCCCACACACATCCTCACACACCATAAATATTCACATTTATATCAAGTTTAAATGAGTAAAAAGGCCAGTGATTTGGTACTAAATAAATGCAATTGTATAAAAATGGTGAATTAATATAGGAAGATATTTTTAAAAGTATTAATGAAAAGAATAAGCTAATTCCTTATTATTGCTAATCTGAGGTCATCAGCTACAAATGCATTTTCACGGATTTTATAAACTTCCCTATGGTTTAACATTTCTACAACTCTCAATAATTTTGTAAAAATTGGCAAATGTTTATTCTTCGTGTGGTGATTCCTTGTTTGATATGTTACAACACTTGCTTTTCTTCATTTACCTTAGTCTGTTTTAGAGACATCCCCACTTTGCTGAGCTTGTCTGGGAATGAGGTCTATCTCCCTCAAAGGTATGTTATTGGGATTTCTAAGGCCTTCTTAGAACACACAATATTCTGTTCCCTGGAGCACGAATGATTCATCTGTGTTGCGGGGAGCTGCTGTAACACTGCTCAAGGCAGAGGTAGCGTGAATTCCCATGGGCTGACTGAGTATAAGACTTGAAATGCTTTGTTGGAGAGATAGAGGCCAAGTATTCATGAAAAGAGTAACTCTCATGCTATGTCCTTCTCATTTTCTGATAAACATCTCCAGACACATGCACATATCAAGAGCCATCAGTATGACTATAAGCATGTTCCATTTCTCTATTAATAATCACTGTCTTCTCATTACATATCAGTATGCTTTGTATTTTCAGTAAAAGTCTAAGAAAAGCTTTGTAACTATAAAATGAGGGAAATAACATACAATATTAAGGCAAACATTATTGTTAAACAAGAGCAATAAAGCAAAACAAAACAACAACAACAACACAAAAAATCCCTAATGACTCTGACTTGGAGAAGCATGAAAAAACTAGTAAATGATGATAGGGATAAAGTACAAGAGTAAAAATAAAGAAATGTCAGAGTGAGTGCATGTGCATGTGAGTATGTGTCTAAGTGTGTATAGGCTTCACGTGTGTGTATGTGTGTGTGGGTGTATGTGTGTATGTGTGTGCATAAGTTCATCTAGTTAGAATAATTACTATGAGCCTCAGAAAAGTTCACCTCTATATTTTGCTTTTAATAAAATAAAACAAGGGCCATATTTATTAAGAGTTTGAGTCTTACTGCTCACAGATTTATTGAACCATAATTCCCTGGGGGAGGCCAGTTAATCTATTTCATATAAAGCAGGTACTTTCTCTGGAAAGTATTGCATTTCATTCATTTTTGAGATGCTAAGTTATCCAGCCTTGTATATTTCCTTTACTAAGATTAGACAGATTTTCAGTCACAGATAACAAAATCATCAAAGAATAATGTGGATAATACAGCCGTAATTTCTCATGACTTTTCCTTAACTGAAGACACAATGCTCCCCTTTGGATACCCAAATAAATCGAGTAAAGGGATTTTTTCCAACTTTCCAGGATTCATATCTAAGAACATAAAATATTTTCACAATACAAGTACATTTACCAAGAACAAATGTTTAAACAAAAGAACCAGGGTTCTTAATGAAACACCCTCAGGAAAATGTTTAAACTTTGCCCTTAAGTTTACTTTGTTCAGTAATAGGCTTCTATTTCGAGTAGAGAGTAGGAAGGGTAAGTTCAATGTGTTAATAAGAAAAAAGTAATAATATTTAATTAATTCTGGCTGAACACACATGGTTTAATATACTTGGCAATATCATTCTATCACGTGATATGATAATTTAATGGAACTTTTTTATTTAAATTGCTGGCAAGTTTATGAAATTATAAAGCAAATAGGCCGTGCACTTGGGTGTAATTGACTGTATAAATGTGTTTTATACTATACTGTTGGCAAATTAGCCAATCCCTGTCATGGAATCAATTATTATCTAGCTGAATTCCACAAACACAATAGCAGAAATATTGCATTTATACAAAAACCACTCTGATTGTTAATCTTACAGTGTGCATCTTAAAGCAAAGCAATAAACATTTATACACTGGATAATCGTCTTAAGATAATGCCACTGCCAAATGATGCACATTTAAAGATTCCTTGTTGCTGGAGATAGTCGTTTGGATTCCATTTCTGCTTGCCTCTCTGGATCAATGAAAATGATAATGGAAGTTTCACTAGTTCAAGTCAAGTAGGGTTCAGACATCTGACCCCTGTTTAAACAATGCACGCTGCTCACAGCCAGCATGACCTTGCTCAAAAGCCATTGGAAACAACACAAGGCCAAGTATTTAAGCGGAGCTATTATATTTTCAGAGGATCTCATGCATGGTACGCTTTGTCAATTCCCAGAGTAAGAGGTATGCTATGGATGACCTCGCCCCTCAAAAAAATCCAAACAAAACAAAACAAAACAAAACAAAAAATAACCAAGATAAAGCAGGCTACACAGTAACTGTGATATCCAAATGCCCTTATAAATTTTCTCCAGCAGGAGCAGCTGTAAACTACTTCAAGGAAAATTCCCCAGGTCAGCTTTTCAGACTATGTGCTCAAAAGAACTGTGAAGAGTTGATGCATATTTACAATAATACTTTCTAAACTGAACTCAAGAGACAAATTGGACCAGGTTCTGAGTGTCTGTCTTTTATTTTCTCGTTAATGTGTTAAAAACTTCATGGTCTTTATTTCATGACTTGCTTGCTAAGAAAATTAGACTCAAGCGTCAGGTGGTTCAAGGCAAAATGACAAATATCAAAGTAACAGAATTGTATGTCTGCATATATATTCAGATTCAAGATATTAATATTTGCTCTTTCCTTGAGTTGGAAATCTAAACAGCAAACCCATTTTTATATAGACTCTGAGGAAAAAATACTTTTAAAAAAGATAATGCTATGGTGCCCCCAACCCAGCATGCAGTGAACACACTCTCTTCAAGAATATTCATCCAAAGGCAACTGTCTGCTCTTATCTCAACAGAAACTAGCTTCCTTTCAACATGATCTCCTGTGTGATGTTCTCATGTTCTCTTCAGTGGGTCAAATATGGAATCTGTTGTAGGCAAGATCCTCCTGAGCTTTCTCTCCTTGAGAACTAATACACAGGTGTTCAGGCGAGACTCTAGTACATTGTGATAAATGGTCATTATTACTGTTACAATGGTTCAAATGTGCTTAACCCATGAATCCTTTCCAGTTGCTCTTCTTATCTTCCTAGATAAATTAGACTGTTTGTATAATCATGTACTACTTACATGTATGTGTTCATTTGTGTTGTGAGTATAGGATATGCAATGTTTGGAGAGTGTGTGCACTTGGGCCTGCAGAGGCCCAAGTAGAAGGTCTGACACCCTGTTCTGTTGTTTATTGACTTACTCTTTCAATACAGAGTCTCTCAATGAAGATGATGCTAGGCTGGCAGTTAGAAAGCTCCCACAATCCCTCTTTTCCTGTTGCCAGAAATTACATATGTGGTAGCCACACCCTATTTCTCTTTTTAAGTTTTAACATAATGTTTCTTTTGTACCCTCCAACGCTGTTCAAAGGCTACTACTAAAGAATTTTTATGACTTTTTTTATTTGATATATTTTTTATTTACATTTCAAATGATTTCCCCTTTTCTGGCTCCCCACTCCCTGAAAGTCCCATAAGCCCTCTTCCCTCCCCTGTTCCCCCATCCACCCCTTCCCAATTCCCTGTTCTGGTATTGCCCTATACTGCTACACTGAGTCTTTCCAGAAAACAGGGGCCATTCTTCTGTTCTTCCTGGACATCATTTGATGTGTGGATTATGTCTTGGGTATTACAATTTTCTAGGCTAATATCCACTTATTAGTGAGTGCATACCATGATTGATCTTTTGAGACTGGGTTACCTCACTTAGTATGATGTTCTCCAGCTCCATCCATTTGTCTAAGAATTTCATGAATTCATTGTTTCTAACAGCTCAATAGTACTCCATTGTGTATATATACCACATTTTTTGTATCCATTCCTCCATTGAGGGATACCTGGGTTCTTTCCAGCTTCTGGCTATTATAAATAGGTCTGCTATGAACACAGTGGAGCATGTATCCTTATTACATGTTTGGAAATCCTCTGGGTATATGCCCAGGAATGGTATAGCAGGGTCCTCCAGAAGTGACGTGCCCAGTTTTCTGAGGAATCACCAGACTGATTTCCAGAGTGGTTGTACCAATTTGCAACCGCACCAGCAGTGGAGGAGTGTTCCTCTTTCTCCACATCCTCACCAACACCTGCTGTCTCCTGAGTTTTTAATCTTAGCCATTCTGACTGGTATAAGGTGAAATCTCAGGGTTGTTTTGATTTGCATTTCCCTAATGACTAATGATGTTGAGCATTTTTTAAGATGCTTCTCAGCCATCCAAAGTTCTTTGGATGAAAAATTCTTTGTTTTTTTAATAGGGTTATTTGGTTCTCTGGGGTCTAACTTCTTGAGTTCTTTGTATATATTGGATATTGGTCCTCTGTCAGATGTAGGGTTGGTGAAGATCTTTTCCCAATTTGTTGGTTGCCAATTTGTCCTTTGGATGGTGTCCTTTGCCTTACAGAAACTTTGTAATTTTATGAGGTTCATTTGTCAATTCTTGATATTAGAGCATAAGCTATTGGTGTTCTGTTCAGGAACTTTCCCCCTGTACCAATGTCCTCAAGGGTCTTCCCCTGTTTCTTTTCTATTAGCTTCAGTGTGTCTGGGTTTATGTGGAAGTCCTTGATCCATTTGGAGTTGTGCTTAGTACAAGGAGATAAGGATGGATCAATTCACATTCTTCTGCATGCTGACCTCCAGTTGAACCAGCACCATTTGTTGAGAAGGCTATCTTTTTTTTCACTGGATGTTTTCAGTCCCTTTGTCGAGGATCAAGTGGCCATAGGTGTGTGGGTTCATTTCTTGATCTTCAATCCTATTCCATTGATTCACCTGCCTGTCACTGTACCAATACCATGCAGTTTTTAACACTATTGCTCTGTAGTATTGCTTGAGGTCAGGGATACTGATTCCCCCAGAATTTCTTTTGTCGTTGAGAATAGTTTTAGTTATCCTGGTTTTTTTGTTATTCCAGATGAATTTGAGAATTGCTCTTTCTAACTCTATGAAGAACTGAGTTGGGATTTTGATGGGTATTGCCTTGAATCTGTATATTGCTTTTGGCAAAATGGCCATGTTAACTATATTAATCCTGTCAATCCATGAGCATGGAAGATTTTTCCATTTTCTGAGGTCTTCTTCCATTTCCTTCTTCAGAGTCTTGAAGTTCTTGTCATACAGATCTTTCACTTGTTTGGTTAGAGTCATACCAAGGTACTTTATATTGTTTGTGGCTATTGTGAAGGGTGTCATTCCCCTAATTTCTTTCTCAGCCTGCTTATCCTTGCAGTATTGTATGAGTACCACATTTGGGTAGGTGACTTGGGGTTAGTAGAAAGTGTCAAATCCCCTGGAACTGGAGTTGCAGACAGTTAGACAACTGATGTAGGTGCTAGGAATCAAACCTAGGTCCTCTACAAAAAGGGGGGAAGAATTTAAGCATGTTTAACTACTTAAATTATTAAAACTAGTCCTGAGATATCTCCTAGCCCTAGCTGGCATTAATTAATAGAAGTACAAGCAATGGTTGTCACGTAAATAAAGTACATCTTATATTACATTGGAAGACCAAGACTGGTTCATTGAGTTTTTTCTATATTACCCTCATAAGATAAGAAGGGATGAAGTAGAAATATTCTATCTCACTCATCTTCTATATATTTTGGAGTCTCACAAGAGAATAGCTGTTTAGTAAGTTTTAGAAAACATGTCATCCATTTGCATGTAACTCAAGCCAGAGATCTGCCAGAAGAATGGAGATATGAATCAAGAATGTTCTGAATCATTATTCTTCAGATAGAAGTAATTATCTATGCCCAGGAGAATCTCCCAAAGGGACAGCATGACACTTACCACATAAGAATTTATAGCTCTCACACATATTTGAATCTTCAAAAAAAATTGGCATTTTGAAAAGAATCACATGGAATCTATGGGTACCCTCAGGCCTTCAGAGTTCCAGTGAATCTTGCCAAATATTACACACTGAAGATCTACAACTTGATTGGCAGCCCTAAGCTGGATCAAAAGGTATGTATTTTCTTTAGAAGGTAGCTTTTACAGTAGAGATGGTGGCTGTGTTTTCCATGGGATATTTTTCTCAAGTGTGTTTTGATACTTCCCAAGTGTTAGAGAGAATGCAAATTCGTTTAGGAAGATTGGTGCCTTGATCATCTTCAAGTGAAAATGACTTATTCCTTTTGTACTTGGCAGTCAAAGCTCAGTTTGGTTTCCTCCTCTCTATAACACATAAAAGTGGTATTTAGAAGGTTTTAGTAGAAACTATGGCTTCTTTAAGTATCCCTCAGCTGACTCAACACAAAAGGACCCAGAAAATGCAGGCAACAGTAATGAGCTTCTTAAGACACCCAGGTTTGTTATTGTTTGTATTATTACTATTACTTTCATTATTATTGTTTATTATTATTATTATTATTATCCTTTAATATATTACTTCTAAATCAAAGTTTCCCTCCGTCCAATCTTTCCAGTCACTGCTCCACCACTTCCCTTCAGAAAAGAACAGGCCTCCCAGGGATATCAACCAGACATGTCATAACAAGTTACAATGAGACTAAACTTAAACCCTCTTATCAAGACTGGATTAGTCAACCCAGTAGAAGGCAAAGGCTCCCAAGAGCAAGCAAAAGGAGTCAAAGATAACCCCTACTCCCACTGTTAGTAATCCCACGAGAACAGCAAGCTACACAAACCATAATGAATAAAAAGGACTAGCTCAGACCCATCCAGATTCCCTGATTGTCACTTCAGTGTCTATAAGTCCCTATGAGCCCTGCTCAGTTGACTCTGTGAGCTGTGCTCTCTTTGTGTCTTCCACCCTCTGGCTCATATAAGCCTTCCTCTCGTCAGCTCTGCTTAATGTTTGCCTGTGGGTCTCCACATCTGCTCTCCTCAGTTGCTGGATGAAACCTCTCTGGTATTGATTTGCTTAGGCTCTGATCTGAGTATGAGTATAGCAGAATATCATTAAGAATCATTTCATTGATTCCCACACATTTTTTTAGTGTATTTGGTTTTAGCCTAGGTCTGTGGGCTATACAACCTCTGGTTCCTGGCCACCTTGTCAATGTGAGGTGTGGGCTCCCTCTCATGGTGTGGGCCTCCAGCCACACAGTTATGTCTATAGTTCAATACATTGAGGAGAGCACATCCATTACTGGTTTTAATTTTTTAATTTAAATTTATGTATTTATTTTGTGCCTATGTGGGCTGGTACTCATGGCATGAAAAGTATGTGAAGAGCAGAAAACAACTCTCCAGAGTTGAGTCTATCCTAATATGGGGCAAAACTCGGGTTATAGGCCTTCCACACAAGTGCCTCTACTTGTTGATCTAGCTCAAGGTACAAATATTATGTTTACTTATTTATTTGTAATTAAATGGCTGATTAACTTGAGCACACTTTGGTAACTCAAAAGAAAAATGTTTCATGTCTGTTATTGTTCTTGAAATTGTGACCAACCACAGTCCTTAATTACTAGTCCATGTTTACAGTTGAATGACCCAAAATGGGCAGGCCTCTTTAGGCTACTCTAGGTGTATTCCAGAAAGATCTTATGACTCCATGGTTCTCCAAAATAAGTACACACAAGGCTGCTATTAAATAGCAAACTTTTGTTATAGACTCAAAGGCAGGTGATGTTGAAACCAGCACTTGTATTATTCAAGTATCAAATTGTAGCTCTCAAACCTGGGTTGGCTCTTTATGATACTCAGAGTTCCTCCACTGTCATACACAGGTCAAATTTAGATGTTCATGGATGCAGACATTCTGAAAAAATCCTTCAAAACCCTTATGAAATAATTCAGTTAGGAATTTTTTTTGAAAAGCTTAGCACTGTAGACAGCATATCTTGTAGCCGCTATGCTTCGTTTTAGCCAGAGGCCTGGACTTGTCCATGGTTAGAGCCTTGGTCAGCAACAGCTCCATATTTAGAGTGGACAGGAGCGTTTATTAGACATTTGGTTTCAGATGTCTCAAAGAGAAATCTGTTCTTGTTTTAAAATAGAGTGTATTACCTAAAAACCAACCATGCAGCATGCCCCCATGCATTTATGGACAACACAGGGGATAGATTTGTGCTTCATCCAAGGTCCTGGTAGCTTCTGTTCCCTGCTGCTATACCAACTGGGAAATTTTTAATTTTCATCTCTTGGCCTGGCAGATTGCCAACCCTCTGATATCTGCTGGCACCAGAACTAATGACTAAGCCACTGTGGGATGTCACACAGAAGCCTATAATCAGCCCTTGGGACTGGTCACCTCATTGCTTGTTCCTTACACTGGTACTACCTGCTTCTTTCCTTTACCTCCAGGGAAGAGCATCCTGATACACTGGCTAGTATAAAAATCCTCCCCTTAGGATGAACTGAACTGAGAGGACCAATATCATCATGGATTCACCAAAAACAAGAACTGTGTACTCTTCATAAATTTCTTGGTTCCCAAAGGAAAGAAGGGAAAGAAGACAGAAAGAAAGAAGACAGAGCAGATCAGAGGGAGGGAAACAAGTAAGGAGGAAGGCAATAAGCAAGGGGTAGACAAAAAGAACACATGGAAATGGCAGGAAATAGCCCATTATCCTGTATAATATGTATTTCTTGAATTACTTGTTGAAGAATAATCTGCCCATGCTCCGCAAAAGGAATTAAGGAAGTTTTTATTTATTTGTTGCTTGATTGATGATTGATTGATTGATTGGTTGGTTGATTGATTTGTTTAAGTAAATAAGCCTGGAATGCTCCTGCTAGAAAGAGAAAAGCAATGTCTTCCATCTTCAGACCCAGCCACACCCACACGTACTTAACTGAAATCTGAGAAAGTTCAGGTCTAGACCACACTCTCAAGGATATCATGTATCCCAGGTTCCCAGTCTCAAATTACCAGCATCTTCTCAGACTGCAAAGATGAGGCAATCATGTGAGGATGACATCTCTTTATCCTATGTTTGAATGGGCTGGAGAGTTATAAGTAAAATGTTGTTCAGTTATATATAAATTTGGCATTAATTAGGTGTCATAATTAGGTGCCCATTGCTGTTGTAGATATATTAAAGTAATTGTCAATTCTGCAATGAAAATAATTGTGGACCAGAATTGCTTCTGCTAGGACTGATAGTGCCTTATTTATGATAGTCTGTTCTAAGTGGTTGTTTAAAAAATAATCTAAACTCTGGTTGTAGAATCATGTACATTTGCTTAAATTTAACTTTTCAAAATGTAATTTTCAAAAGTAAAGCAAGAGACAAACAGGTTATCAATAAAACTTTTACTAATCTATGGAATCTCAAAAAATAGTATATACATAAACAAACATGTGTGCTCACACATCCATGTATAAGAATTTATTTGTAGATACATGCACTTAGAGAAGTTTTGCTTTACATTTCAGCTTTTAAAACATAGCTTTTTAAATATTAAATTATCTTCCTCCTTGTTTTATTTCTCTTCCTCTTCTCCTTTCTCTTCCTCCTCTTACTCCTCCTCCCCCTCCTCATCTTCCTTCTACATCATATTCTTCTTCAGAAAGAGGCTTTCTATGTAGGCCCTTAATAGCCTGGAATTCACGATGTAGACCAAAGTGCCCTTAAACTCATGGGAATACACCTACCTCTACCTCCCAAGTCCTGGAATTAAAAGCCTAAATTCTTATTAATGAAAACAAATGAGAATGTAGCACTTTCAAAGAAATGGATATAATTTTATGTCGAAAAGAATATAGGGCAGGTAGATTTCTAAGTTTAATCTCTTATCTTAGGAACTGGATATTCTAAATATGTTTCTGAAGGTGTCCTTCATACCTTTAAGCCCTTACCTTCCCTGTATGTCTTCCTGAAGATGTGCCTCACATCCAATGGTTCTTGCCTGCTCCAATGTCACTTTCTCAGAAGGTTCAATGCTGAATTTCCAGTTAATGTTGTGTTCCCCAGACTCTTGGATTTATACTCCATGCTCACTTTTGTCCTAGAGCATCTATATTCTATAAGAATGTAATTAAAGCATTTAATTATATGTAAAAAGTTACTGAGGTCTAGAAATATGGCTCAGTGGCTAAAGCCATGAGTCCAGGGGTCCTGAGTTCAATTCTCAATATCCATTTGATACTGACTTTGATGCTGTTTGATTCTCAGCACCTATTTGGTGAGTTACAGCTATCTATAACTACAGTTCTAAAGGATCCAACACACTTTCCTGATCCTCTACCACATTACGCATGCACGTGGTATACAGATATACATGCAAGTACAACACTCACATAAAATAATTACATCTAAAACTTTTAAAAAGAAAATAAATAAAAAGCTACTCTAAAAATAAGGATGATTGATGGGGCATAAAGATGGTTGTTTCAAACAAACAAATAAACAACAACAAAGATACGTAATGTGAAAAGGAGCAGAAAGATGGAATTTATTAGAATTAATGTCAAGTGTCATGTGCAGTGGTAGATTGCTTACTTAATATACATGTAACCCTGTGTTAAAGTCCCAGGAAAGCAAAGAAGGACTTTATTGGTTCATATAAAGTCAGTAATAGTCATTTGTTGGGATGGTACACCCAGGGTCTCACATATGTCACGAGAATGTTCTATTTCTTTTTTATCTTCTATTTGCTTTCTTATTTATCTTAGAAAATGTTTCCTATGTAACATGAAGGGTATGTGAATCTCTTGACGTACATTTGCTTCTGAATCAAAACATGTTATTAGAGCAAACAGAATCACATGATCGCTTCCAACCAGAGAGACATCTTACCACCTATAATCTAGGCACAAGATGTGTTAAAAAGGGATTTCCAGCCATTGCTAAGAATCTGCTCTCCATTCCGTAACTGCCCTAGACTCCAATTCCAAAATGCTCTAGACTCCAATGGCAGGTAACTGCATCCTTTGAATAGTTGTGTTTTAAAATATTAACTTAAAATTAACTTAAAAATTAATATTAAATAAAGTGGCTCAGCTCTTTTCTCCAAACTGTCCTCTTCTACTGTGGCTAATGCGCGTTCCTCGTCGGCCTGGAACATCATTTCAGCCTGGTATCTGATAGATAGTTATGTCTCCCCTATGTCTCCTTTGACTTGAATGAATATTCCCAGGTTGCATGCCTTTCCTCACAGGTCTCCTTTTATAAACCTTCTCTTATCTTTTGTTAGCCTCATCTGAACTACCTACAGCCTACCTTCTTAAAGGAAACACGGGCTCTGATAGCCTCATCTGAAACACAGTCAGTTCTTCAGAGAACAGGATCAGTTCTTTTGTTGAGTTTCTCTTTTACACTGAGAAAGCCTCTTCAAAACTGACAGGTGGCTTTTGCGATTGCTTAACTGGTATTCCCCAGTTTTCCAGCTATTTGGAAATTTACCAAATGTCATCATCAGACCCCTGCACAGATGTACCAAATATAATGAAGCAATTATTTAAAAGAACATAAAACTAATTGTTTAAAAAAAAAATTTAAACCTCTCCAAGTCGCTCCAGCTGTTAACTGTGACCTGTTTTCAGCAGGAAGTTTACCAGGAAGGAAGAATGCACTCTCTGCAGGTGTGAGTGCCCCTTGACATAGGTAACTTCAATTTACACTTTCTTGTTTGGCTGTTCATGTTTATTTTTTTATTTTTTAATTCTTTCATTATACATACAAGGACTTTGTTAGGATGTGAAAGCAGCTACTTTTCAAAGTTACCACAGACACTAAAATGGTATAAAATTATAAAATTGGAAAAGAAAATCCCAATAGACATTCATCCACCTGTCATTTTATAATAAATGTGTTACTGATTTTTTTTTGTTACAAACAACACAATGTCTAACTGCTTCTTTGTGTAAAAGATGCCATTGAAGAGAGAGCAGGATGCAGGATGCATTAATACCACTACATTTCCTGATAGTGCAATACAATGTTTTATCTGATTATACACACAGGTTCTGTAACACACCACATCACCATCCAGCCATACGTCTTTAATGAAACTTCAAACCTTTGTGCAATATCAATCTGCCAAAGAAAAGTAGTCCCTTTGCAGGTGATATAAGCAAACTCAGCTGCTTCCCTTTTAAACTTACAGTTTCGTCTTCCACAATCAATCTAGTTGCTACGATTATCTCTGTGACAGCTGTTAAGTGGAGAGATGTTTAATTCTCCCAAGGTGTTATTATATACTTATTTTATGTTCATTTGTTTTCACTCATCTAACTGCTTCATTGGAATGAAATCTCCCCAATGGCTGTCTTGGGTTATGAGAACTCCACATCTCATCCCTGAATAAGCCTTCCCTGACCTGAAAAAAGCATTTTACTGCCCTATAAAAATAAATCTTTTGCTATGCCTGCTCTACTACTCATGATTAGGTCCATATTTCCCGAGAAGATATCCGAGTACGATGTAACAGTCTAGGACAAAAGGGTCCTCTGATCACATAGGCTTTGGCCATGTATCTTAGTCTCTCTCTAGAACATCACAGTTCCCTAGTGAATAATGGAGACTTTTGAAAGCCTGAGAATAAAGAAAATCTGCTCAAGGCAGTGTGCCTCACCCTCTGTGACTTGTACATGACATCAAGCACCCCCACCGCTGTCCCACAGGTGGCTCCCATTCCCAGCATCTGACAGTCAGTTGGAATGCTCCAATGCATAGATTTTTAACAGTATTTCTCATAAGGATGGCTTCTATATGGAGAAGAGCCTTCTAAGTGCAAGAAAGTATATCAGTGGTGTTTCTTTACTGTTTAGGTTCTTTATGGAGCATCTATTCATTCAATAGATTTTTACAGAGTGTTTGTTATTCTAGGGGGTGTAGGCATCAATCCAGAAAAATGAAAAATTTCCATCTTCATGATATTTGGCACATTGTAGGGAGTAGGTAAACATTAATCTCTGTGTTTTATTCATGAGGAAACTGATGCTTGGTGGTCTTACTGAAAGTTCCCCCAATGTCACAGAGACAGTACCTCATCACTGAAAGGTGTCTGAAAACATGCACAGACCTCCTTATGAGGCTCCAGACTCCCATGTGCTGACCATTGTTGCAGAAGTTACAGCCGAGACACATAGCAGATGACATCAGGGGAGTCAAACCCCAAACTTAGAGACAGCTCATCAAAGCTATTGACCTGAAGATTCTTGATTACCTGTTAGAATGCCTTCAGAAATTACCTATAATAATAGGAAGAGTTGGAGCTGGAGGTAAATTCATGCTAGTAAATTACACTCTTCTCTTTTGCAAGACAGTTTTGCATCAGCAATCTCATTCGAGGCTTTCATCCTTGGTGCCTAACCTAACTTTACTGAGAATCTTAATCTATATATTTACAAATCAGTGTCCTAAAACCCATCTTTAAGTTCACATAAGCCTCTTATTCTGCCTCTCACAGTCAAGAAAATATGCTACATACCAAAAATATCCCCAAGTCTCTGGACCCTCCCTGCTTTTCATGGAGATACAGAACAGGTTCTGAATTTGTGTCTGACTCCTTGATTTTCATTTGACTCACAGAACAAGCTTTTCATTTCATTTTCATTTGCTTCCTTGTAACTCAGACATCATTTCAAAACTGTCTCTCAGAAATGAATGGGAAATGTATTCAGACAACACTGACTCCATTTTATGTCCAGATCTCTCACGGGTGAAGTTACTCTATGTTCTCTTTGGGAGCTGTCCCTAACACCCCCTGGCCCTAGTTGGCTAACTGATTTTTCTGAACAAGAGCCAGCCTGGCTCCATCATCTGTTCCATGCTACATCTCCAATTCTTCCATTCTAAACCTGCTCACTTTCCAGTATCTCTTAGACTCAGGTATGCTTTGTAACTTAGTTTTAGGCACCATCACTGCCATGTGGAGAAATACTGTACTATGTCTCTATGATCTAACCATGCAGGATCAATCATGACCCCTGTAGGGCATCAACACCAGAGGATAGCTTTACTTACCTGATCTAAGACAGTCTTACCTGACCATCCATTCCTCAAGATGAAGTATCAGGAACACTGACAGAGAAATTATTATCAACAACAAATAACTAAACCATTAGAAATAAAGACAGGGGGAAGTAAAAATAAACTTGCTATCTATTTCCTCAGGAGATTTCTAGTTTGAGAGACTTTCAAACCTCAAATGACAGTATAGATCCATAGTATTTTTCTCTACTTTGCCATGAGTACATTTGACTGTGAAAACTATATAGCACTATGACTACCAAAATGTTTTTAAGCCTATAAATATGACATTTAGGGCTCATTTGAATTTTTACTATAAATGTTTGCTATTACATTAAAATGTTAATTATAGGTTTATGTGTTTGTATATATTGCTTTGTTATCTGGATGAAATGTTCTCCTAGTTGACATAAGAGATCATGGCTGTCTATTTGCAATACACAAGAGATTGATTCATGTCAGCAATGTTTTGGAATCCTTTGTGTCAACCCCTCTCACATTTTCTTCAGCAACTGGCTTCTTTTGCTTTTAAAGAATTCAAGGGCTATGCTACTTATAAGGTTTGGCAAGATACTTCTTTTGGGAACTTGGACCTCACTTTTCTTGTCCTCCAAAGCAGAAATTTTATTTGTATCTTAAGCATATTATTACATTAAAAGCACCCTTCATTTTTAAAAGAAAATACTGCAAGCCAAGTTTCCATGTTTCTCCACATATATCACAGCCCTTCTGGTCATTATGATGTTATCTTTGTTCTTATAATTCATCCAACAAATAAACGAAGGAGCTGTTGACACTTGCCTCTTAACAGTGAATGTGAATTAATTATTTTATTTGCATGTTAAACACCAGAACTTTACTTTTAAACAATGTGGCACAAATATGACATAATAGTCACATTACTATTACGTCCTACTATACAAATATGATGCAATAGTCAATTACTTGAGTAAAAGCAGAGAAATCCTACCACTGAAAAGGACTGTTGATGACTATTGGAATTAGATCCCTCAATCATATAGGTCAACATGCACTAGCATTTCTTATAAGTCAAGTTCTCTAAATGTGTTAGATTGCTCATCCTCAGAACTACCCTATGAGATTGGCAATATTTTCACCTGATTTATCATTGAGGAAAGTGACCAACAGAAATACACCTAGGACCAAGGTCAGGCAAAGTAAGAGGGCCAGAATTTACAGCAAGACAGTCAGCTATCAGAATTTGCAAATATTATCTGCATAGCTATGCTAACCTGACTATTGGACCTAGGTCTGCTGACTTACAGAAATAATAAAATAAAATAACATCCTCTGAGACTATGTTTCCTTTTAGATTCTAATTAACCACATAATCTGTCACATCCCCATACCTCTGTCCACCCTGTAGACGTAGCTAAAACATTGGTTCTGAACATACCCTCTACCCACCACAGGACCAACAACCTCTGCAAGGCCCTCCATCTTGCTAGAGTCATCCCACCTTCAATTCTCCCTCTCTCTCATCAGCCTTCCCAGATGATCCTTTCTGGGCTTGCTCATTTATCTTAATCATTACTTTGCATCACTGGGATGGAGTGGGGAAAACATTGGGTTTTATTAATTGTTGTATTATTTTTCCCGAGTTATATAAGGAAATAAATAAGTAATGGAATGAAATAAAGAGGGAGTTGAGTTAAACCTTGCTGAATACAAATTCTAAGATAATATTCTTATAATGGACTTGTCAATACCCCTTCCAGCCACCACCAAATGTCCAGCTTTGTTACTTCCTTTTCTTAGGACTTCATAAGATGAAATGAAGAAGGTTGGCTGTTTTCTAATGTTACCATGATAGGATTCCCATAAGACCCTGTGAATGCATACATATGAAAGGCTACTCACATACGCATATGTATGTGAATACATACATATGAAAGGCTAAACATGCGTATTTTTTATTTTGTCAAATGTATGAAAGTCCTAGAGTTTATAGATAAAGGCCTTAATACATCAAAACTGTGTCTATTTACTTTGCCTTAAAGATATGGAGATACAGGGAGGTAAACTGCAGTGACCAAATATATAACAATGTTACAGTTAGGTTTATAGAATATTGACTTTCTCATTTAGGATAGATTTTTGCATTTAAACGTAGTTAATAGCTCAACATTCTTCTTTAATACTCAAGGCCAACACAAGATTGATAGTGCTTAATAAGAAAAGGAAAAGGTCATATGCATAGAATTGAATAAATAGAACAAAATATATTCTACAATATTTCAAAATGCTGAAAAGTAGAGCAAATATTCAAAATACTAAATAGCAACAATATTTGTTTAAATTAACATTCCTCAAACCTGTCTATTATTTTGAGATTATTGAGTTAGTGATAGCAAAAGAATCTTCTCTAATAATATGCTAAAACTACTCAATTAACATATATTTTAGTTATCAATTAGATGAGTAATTTCCCCCAGATTAAAGATGTCACTATTGTATATTTTTGACAGGTATTTACAGTAGAAGCAGAGCCATGGACACTTGGCTATCTCAGACATAGCCAGGCATGAGAAATGAGTCTGTGAACACTCAGTCAATAGACTTAAAGGAAGTCAATGCTTCCTGGGTGCCAGTCACTGTGGTTAGTGGGGATATAAAGAATAAAAGTGGATCTTCCTTACACTTTAGAAAAAAGTAAAAGGAAAATACGAATTCAGTGTCACACTGATGACAGGGGATTGAATGAAGGACCTCTATGTCTTTTTCAGGGGGCTGTCATGGGGAGAGATTTGCAGAGGAAGTGACTTCAAGGTGCATGCTGAAAGATGAATCAAATGAAGAGGAAATCATCAGAACAATGTGTAGAAAGATGAAGGGCCAGCCAAAAAGGTACCACAGCTTTGTTAGGGCTAAAAATGAAAATGGAAGATAGTGTCTTTTGAGATTTGACAGACAAGAACCCATAGATGCAAAGACACATGTATTTTGTGCTGCAGATGAACAATGTTTATCTCAAGAGGTCCTTTGTCTTAACCAGCTTGCTCTGCTAGAATAGGATCTGATATATAGGGTGAGTAAAACTGAACATTCATTTCTTATAGATCCAGAAGTTCAAAGTTCAAGGTCAAAGTGCTGACAGATTTGCTGAGGATCCTCCTTCTCCCCCTGATAGACAGATACCGTTTTATGTCATGTATTTGGCAACTAAAGGAAAGAGGATAGAGGAAAGAAAGAAAAAGAAAAAATGAAGAGAGGTGATGCAGCTATCCTGTATACTTAAAATGCACAAATTCAATTTAGAGGAGTTCACTTTTGTAATTAATTTATTTCCTATGGGCTTTTCAATTCAAAATAATATTGTGGATTACATATACATTCACTCCACAGACATTAAAGAATACATTCTTCAAGAAAGGAGCAACATGACCTTGGTTCTGTGAATAGGGTTGGTGTCAGGGAGGAAGAAGCAGACACTGTAAGCTATGAAACACCAGGCCACACACTTGAGTTTGGGTGAGGCTGTGAGTGAGATGATAGGGCACACTGGTAATGAAAAAAAGGAATTTTTCAGTATTCTCCCATGTAATTTGTTTTCATATAAATATATGTGCATGTTTTAATATGTCTTAAAGAACAAAAAAATTAAGAAAGAAAATCCTTGAACCTAGAGGTGGATCAGAGGTTCCGAGCACTTGCTGTGTATGCGTGTGTGCACGCGCGCATGCACACACATGTGCCTCTATACAGAGATACGCATATATAAAAAAATGTTTAATTACATTTTTCTCCAAAAAAACATTGGTGATATTAAAGCACTAAAATACTTCATTTAGTAGCTGTATTCTCCATTCTTTAAATGTAAGCTTTCAAAATAGATCCTGTTTTCTGTTGTGTATAATATAGCCCCATCACTGACATGTTGGCATTAGTTTTTATTTGTAAATAACTTTATATTTTCAGAGCATGCTTACTTTTCAAATTCCAAAATCTTTATGGCTCCCATGCCTTTATCCTTACACTTTCTGATCTTCCCCAAAATGACTCTGAAAGAGGGCAATTATAACACCTTCCTGTTACAACTAGCTCTGTTCTTTTTGTCTGACCCTGCTCCCACAGGTAAACAGCTCTTCGATATCCAACACAGGAGTCACTAGCCACATGTAGCTATTACCATTAAAATCAAATACATTAAACCTTTTAATCTCTAAATTATGATGCACATCTATAATCCCAGCATTTGGGAAATGATGGAGGAAGATCAGAAACCAAAGCCATTCTTGGCTCCATAGAACATCCAAGGCCAGCTTGGGCTATATGAGAGACTGTCTCAGGAAAACCTAAAAATCAAGAAAATAAAGTAGTTCTTCAGTTTCACTAATCAAATAATGAAGTACTGATTAGTGTATGTGGTTTTTGAGTACTCTATAAGACAGCTCAAACATAAGGTTCATCCTTAATTATCCTAGAAAGTTCTATTGGAAGTATAAGCATAGATGGTTATCCCTCTTGATTCTTTTGAAACTATAATGTTTGTGCATAATGATAATGAGCTTTTCTTTCTAATTCTTTTCACGGAGAACACAATCATATTCATTTTCATATGAGTCAGCCATGATATTTTTACATGCAATTTAAACAGTGTCATAAAAGTAGGAAAGTTTGAGATGTTTAATAAACATTTTTTGTCCAGGTGATGGGAGGTTGATAATACCAAAAAGACCATAAAGTTATATTGGCATATATTATTATATGTATATAGATAGATAGATAGATAGATAGATAGATAGATAGATGATAGATAAATTTGTTCCTAAATATAAAATTTTCAGTTGTATACTGCTCTTTGTATGTATGTTTTCAGAGATGCTTACCATTGGGCACTGGACAACCAATTGGTATGTGGTAAGGCTTCTTCCTGTTGTTCCTATTGTTACCTATTGTTCTTTATATAGCACTAAGACTTTATTCTATTCAGTTGGTCATTCTTATTCATATCACATTTAGATAGTCATGGGTGAGGATTTATGGATGTAGCTTCTGGCATTCCCAGAAGACACAATTTCACAGTAAACTCCTTGATCCTCTGGCTCTTATAGTCTTTATAGCTCCTTTTCTGCTATGTTCCCTGAGCCTTAGGTGTGAGTGTTTTGTAGATTCACCCCCTGGGGCTGGCTTCCACAATTCTGCATTTTTATTGGTTCTGGCTTTCTGTAGTGGTCTGTCTATGGTAAAGAGAAGTTTTCTTGATGGTGGGTGAAGATTATACTTACCTGTGTGTACAAGGACAAATGTTTAATCAGAGAAATGGCAGAGCCTAGCACTATATAAAACATGCTGGCCAGATTGTCTCTGGAGAATAATAAACCCTTTCTGTGCTAACTCAGCCAATTGGTGTGCTTGACTGACTCCAGAGAATTCATAGTCCATTTCTGAAAATTTAGCACTGAGCAGATCAGTACATTAATAATTTCAGGATTCTGAACAAACTCTCATGCAGCCTCCTCATAAATGAAATGGTGGCACCATTTCTTTGAGGAGTAAGAAGAGAGTCACAAGTATTTTTGCTCTAACTCCGTATCTATTGTACCTGTCAAAGAGCCAAAACATAGGTAACTGGTGGGAGAAAAGACAAAAGACAAAACTTTATCACATTGTCAACTTTTTAAAATATGAATCAATCTCCTTTATGAGGAGACTAAACTCTGGTAATTCATCTACCTACAATATCCAAAAGAGAAATAGGTCATCATTGCAGCAAAACAATAAGCATAGCACTATGTGGAAGAATCAATAATGCCGTGATAAATGAAGTCCTACTCTCGTGTGGCTGCAGCAAACCTCTTCCTAGACAGGAATCCCCCAAGCCTCCCTCCCTCATACTTTTACCCCTAGAGTCCTCTCAGTTGTTCTCCTAAGGCAGAGTCTGGCTCATACCAGCCATGAACAGCTTCAGTCACACAGCTCTGCGAGGAAGAACACCAGCCCTTTCTGAAAGGGCACCCCAATGTGGCAACTGATCAGTGAGCCTCTGAAATGTTCTCAGCTGTGCTGGCTATATGCTTCAGCCTTACTATTAGGAAGTGTGACGGGCGGACACTTGGTGCGGCTGGCAAGGACATTAGCACACTCTCCTCTTCTTGTGTTGGCCTGAGGTGCATCAAACAAAGACATAAGTTAGCCAGACTGTTCAAAGTTAACTGCAAACAGGAGAAAGAAAGTTAATGTGACACACTGCAGTATTCTCTCCTAGCACGCAGTTGAAAGCTTTGAAAGTCCCGTTAAGTATCTCTTTTTTAAGATAAATACCTATTAAGTAATGTATATGCACAAGCTGAAGTGTTAAATGGTTTGTTGAAACCTATTAGAGTACACAAGATGATAAACATAAATTATAGCTAATATACTGCACCAGTGATTTTTAAACATAAAAATTACTGACACTGGGAAAACACACTTGAGTCATCGTAGCAGCATAATAGCACTAATCCGTGTTTATCCAACCATGCACTTTTCAAAAACAACACAAACCTCTAATAAATGCTTTGGCTTCACCTTGGCAACTTATATGGGTTATTGCCTCGTTCATGCCTGGATAACCATGTGTTATGACTTAAACGTTCTTTAATATCAATTTATGCCTTGAAGAAAAAAAGATTGAATAACACAGTGTACATATGGTTCAATTTATTACAGTGAAACAATCATTTTAGTTTGAAGATATTTTCTCATGGTGCATATCATAGAAATCTTCTTCAATAGAGCTCTCAATAAACCAGATTTTTTATGTCACAATAAATGAAACTAAGGCAGCTAATTGTTGCTAAGATTCTAAATAGATGGGTCTATTTGGCTTCCTTGTCAATCAAGAAATACATTCCTTAACACTTGTATTTCTGGATTCTAATGTCTCTAATTGGATTTTACACTATCTGATTAATGAGGTAGTTTATAGGATACTATAAAAATGATACTGAAAAAATGTAAGAAGAAATTGTAGGGTGTCAGCATTATTAGAGTTTAAGACAACACTAAGAATCACAGTGGCCACATACACAAAATGGGGAGAAGTGGGATAAAGTAGAGTCTGCAACAACAACAACAACAACAACAACAACACAAGAATTATATGTGATGACCTGAGATGTAGTTAGGAAGCACAGTGGGTATGCTGCTGCTCTGGTAGAAATTCTAGGGCATTATCTGCCTGTCCGTGGCAGCGGAGCTGGGCAAGCACATAAACTTCTAGCTCCTTAAGAAGAGACAGGCTCTGGGACCAACTGTGAGTCACTGGGAGGGAAGCTAGAACTAACGCATTCACATATGGCTCACAGCAAAACAGCAATTTAAAAATATATTTCTGTAATTGTTTATCATTTCTCACTTTCTCTGCCAGCCAACACTGTTATTTGAGAGCACCCTTTTGAGCAGGGCTGGGATAAAGTGGGTGGAGCATTTAGGTTAAAGATGACTCTCTTATGGGCCAGCAAGGTGGCTTAGCAGACAGAGGCGGGTGTCTCCAAGCCTGATGACCCAAGTTTGATCCTTGGGAGCTAAGTAATAGAAGGAGGGAACCTACCTCCTCAAGTTGTCCTCTGACTACCCCACTCATGCTGTGGCATGCATGCCTTTCCCAAGAGGAAACATAAACACACGTAATTTTTACAAAATATTCTATTATGTCTGACAAGTTATTTTTAACCAATTCTATTGGACATGAAAGAGCGACAAGCAGAATTTGCTGCAATGTATGAATGTATGTTGGCGATACAATCCAAAAGCCTAAAGACTTAAAAAAATGCAGACAATGCAACATGACACTTAACCAACAAACTTACTTCTAAAAGGAGTTTATGGCTGAACTGACTTTAGCATCATTGATTGGGCTTACCATAATTCTCTTGCCACAGCACTAATTAACCTTGCATGTCAAGTGCTGGAAAACATTCCTGCAAACAGATACATTGTCTAAACTACTCAAGTTATAAACTGAATAAAAATACAATCTAAATGAACTTCTCTGTTTTCACAATGTGGTCATCTTCCCATCCAGCTCTGTAAGCCTTTGACTTCATCATTCTTGGGTCTCAAGTCTCTACAAACTCGGATTCCTCCATGTTTGAAGGCCCAAATTTTATTTCGCCTCTTATAATATTCCCTAATTGCCAGTGGCATTGATGGCTCCTGTTTCTACCTCCTCAATTCAGTTCTGACCTTCTTCTAAGAGAAGTACTGATAACTAGTCATCAGTGTGTCCACTGTCTTCCCTGGTAAAGGCTGACGCCTCAGATGCCAAGTAGTGTCATTGGGTCCCACTTTCCCTGTGACTCCCCTCAGAGGGTCACACTCTTCTTTGAACAGCACAGGCTTCAGTCTGGCTTATTGAATTAACATGATCAGGTGTGTCCATTATATGCAAGCTTTACTCTCTTAGTCGTGGCAATTTGCTATTATGAAAATCATCCTTCCGTCAAACTGCTAATGGAGAAAAGGAATAGAAACACATCTTTGAGAAGGAAAGAGAGGTCCTTGGCCCTGGAAAGGCTCGATAAAGCAGTGTAGGGGAATACTAGGACAGGGAAGTGGAAGAGGGTTGATTGGGGAACAGGGAGAGGGAAGAGGACTTATGGGGCTTTTGGGGAGGGGGGAACCAGGAAAAGGGAAATAATTTGAAATGTAAATAAAGATTACATCTAATTAAAAAAAAAAAAAAAGAAAAACATCTTTGGAACTTCCAGTACTGTGTTAGCAACAACAAAAGGCAGTTGATTTCTAACCATGGGCTCTTTCTCTTTAATTCTCTTATTAACTCACCCCAAGAGGACTGGATTTTACAAGTCTATGATTCCTAAATACATATAAACTTTGGAATTAAAAAAAGAAAAGTGTCTTGTTTCATCCTTGACAGAATCATGGAGATAAACATCAAAAAAAGGGCTCACCTCCCAGTAGGCTAAAGCCTGTTCAGATGCCTACTCAGAAGACAATTTGAACCATCTGATTCTTCGCTACTATCCAGTCACCAAGCACACACATTCTGGGATGAAACTCAGAGTGAACTAGAGTCATCTTAGCTCCTCTGAGCAGTGATTCACATGCAAGTCTAGGCCAATCTAAAATATCTCCAACTCAACAGGCAGGCTTCCCTTAGGGGGCAGCCTTAAGTAACTCTAGCTTGAGGAAACCTAACCCAGGTTTCAAATGGGCAAGTCCTATAGAATTGTCTAGGCAAACAACACTCAATTTATATTTCTAAGGATCCCTGGAAAGATCTCCCTGAAACACATAAACAGGCTATCATATAGATGCTACCTCTTTCTCTTAGAGTAGTATGCTTAGAAATGGCTTCCCCACTGGGCCTGCAATGGAGGTTGAAGCCAAAGCAACAGCAGACAGTTGTAATCTTTAAATGGCCGCCAGAACGTCTGTGGCTCACTTGATGAAAAAGGAATTATTCTTCCTCTGTGGCTACATGGATAGTTTTGTGTGATAACTAAAAGACAGGACCTTCCAGCAGATTATAACAGGCACCCAGAAGACAAATCTCTCTGCTCTAACTCTGGCAATGCTGAATTTGCTGGGCTGCTCTTTGAAAAGAAGTGTTCTATTCTGAGACACTGTTTCCCTCACTAAAACTATGGATTTGTCACAGTGCATAATGTTTTCCTGATTTTCCTTAAAAATACACTTTGATGACAAAATAAATGTCTGGGCATTCCTGAGATTTTAAGACCACCTTAAGTAATATGATCTTATGATTCTTTAGAATTATTCCCCCCTCCCTCCCCTGTGCCCTACAAATCAGTTTTTAATAACTAGGACATTGTACATGTACTGTATTCTAAAAGAAAGACAAACAAATGAAATGATTAATTTTGCAAGATCCTCGTTTTTTTTTAAAAAAAGTCTATGAAAATGTCTCTTGAATGTACTTTTAAGCTATGTTTAGAAATTATATAAGCAATGGTATTCATTTTATTTTACATAATTTGCCTCTTCTAGTTATGATCCTTCATATGCAGAAATAAAATCTGCATCCAGTCTTCAGTTACCACAGGGTAGAGCTGATTTTCTGGTAAATGTCCTAAGGATGCTGCTGTGCACACCGATGACCGCCCCCATCCATTCACGTCTCTCCAGCCCCACCGAGAGCTTTTCTGTGAAAACATGACCCTGTTCTTCATTTGTATTTTAAAGTCAATTTAAGATCACACTTTCATTTTCCTGGAGACTTTGTATATCACGCTTTTATTTTTATTTCAAGCTTTGTCCCCCTCATGAAAAGGAATTCAGAGCAACAGGTATTAGATGAACAACTCCTGGGAGCTCAAATCTGGAGGACAGCAAGAATTTTCTCCTCTCCAGAGTCCTAGAAATGTATTAGTGGGTAGAAGACTGAACCTTGTGAGATCATTATATACTACTACTGTTCTATTTATGTTGTTTGGCAAAGTCAATATTCTTAAATCAGTGTTAAATTTGATAAAGATAAAAATCATCCCTCGTGAGCGGAAGCCTCACTTGTTCACCATTTCTAGATACTGAGAAGGGGTCACCAACAATGAAGGGGAAGAGCAAGGGTGATCTCAAAGAAGCTCCAGTCATCATTTCCCAGTTCCAAATCCTGCCCTGCTTTACCTCAATTTCCCTAGAGTGAACAGTCTGTGTAAAGACGGGGTTTATCTCCTTTACATTCAGATGGTTGCGTTTCCTGCTTAAAATGGCAGCTGGATTGTCTCCGAACCCTGCCTCCCCCCAGCTTTTGGTCTCCAGAAGCTGTCTGCTGCCTCAGGCAAACTTAATGATGGCAGGGCCGCAGAGCCAAAAAAGGAAAAACACCTGTGGCCAGCAGAAAGTTTAATCCTGAAATAGACAGTCAACGACCATCACCTGCCTGCTGTGTGAGATCCCAATCAAGTCTATTCATTGCAACTGTGTGGAGAAGAGCTCCTCCCCCCAACCCCGTTCTTTTTTTTTTCCCCTTTTTTTTCTTATTTTTTTTCTGTTGTTTTTGTTAAACTGAATATGATATGAAGAAAACAGAATATAGCAAAAATAATTATGTCCTCTTCCTAGACCCAAAGCAGTGTGTGATTTGTACCTGTCCAATTGACATGACCACTCTTGGGGGGAGGGAAGAATGACACTTTCATCATTCTGGGGAGTGAGTGAACTCTGACTTCTTTTAAAACATTTATGACATTTTCTTATGTTTCCTGGGAATTATGAAAAAGAACAGACTGAGAGCTGACAATAGTTTAACTGAGGACCCATCATGGTAGAAGATGCTTAGAGAGGCCTGTGTAAGGGGACTCTTCATTTCATAATTTGTCACCACTGGGGAGAAAAAAAGAGAAAAATCTCAGGCCACTGATCATTTCAGTTTTATCATTCTGAAATTCTTAAAATGTTTGACTCCTGATCCTTCCTCTGACTCACAGAACCTTTTTCTTTCTCATCTACTTGACTGCTTCTTGACTCTTGCTTTTGCAGGCTTCCTTTCCTTGGCTAAACTTTAAAACTGATGTTGATCCTTGCTTGGCCCAAGGTAATTTACTGTCTGCACAGTTCTTGACAGATCCTTCTCATGTCAGCTCAGACAAAGCTGCAAGCAACATCCATGTGTTGGTATCTACCCAAGTAATCTCTCTACATAACCACCCATATTCATAGTAGTAGTCACTTGCCATGCATGACCTTGGCTTGGGACACATATTCCCGTGGCTATTAGGGATTAGTAATGTACTCAGTCTTTCAGACAGGGTTGTTGTGAGAATTCCTGATAAATAGCAAGCAAATTAGAGTTTATCAAGGTTTTCTTTCGGGGAAACCAATGAGTGTCTTAGTCTTACAATAAATAGGCAAAATTTACTACTGGTAAGAGTGGTTACAAAGCAGATGCACTGAAAGATTCTATCCAGCATAAAAAGCATGCATGATGGCTTCTCTGTAGGAACATGAATGGAGCCCCTCTCAGTTAACCTCCCCCAGCCTATGTACTCTGGCACCTGTAAATAGGACAGAATTACATACAAATGGCTGGGCGGAGCAGCTGGCTACTCAGGTGAGTGCCCAATAGCATCCCTGTACCCTTCATTTATGAGGAAAGGTCAATAGTCAGCAAACACTGCCATGATAAAGTCTGGCAAGTAGGTGCAGCTGCCCTGATGAAACCAGACGAATTGTTTCATATGAATAAGAAGTGGTTATGAGGAAGGCTCTGTGCTGAAAAGTGGAAAAACAGAATGATAGAGTCTTAAACTTTAATAAAGTTGTTAAATTATAGCATAAACTGAGCATTTGTCCTAGGATTCTTATTTTTATAAGAAAAATAGTTTTTTCATTTTATTTTTAAATGTGCATGGAAAAAGAGAAAAAATAATGTGTGACTGCACATAATTTTATATTTCAAATTAGAAAAATGTATATTTCAATGAGAACATTACATTGAATGAGTGGAATGCTCACAAAATTGATTATGTATTTCCCACAAAGTATACCAATAAATTCAAGATCTCATTTAAGAAAAGCAGAGATTAAATGCAATACGTACAAATTCTCTACCCATAACACCTTAATGTCCAAATATTCTCAGCTAGAGTTTTAAAGTTAGAACTACTAAGAACTCTTGAATTAAAGAAAACAAGAATTATATATAAGTGACAAATGGCATCTTCAATTATAGTCCTACCTTTCTCTACAGCCATCATTGTCTTTCAGTATTTATACAACTTGCTAAATTCTAATTTTTTTTCAATAGAATGTAATCTGTCACAATTATTTTTTATTTTGTCCTCAAACTTGTCCCAAATATGACCAGCAAGAGCCCCTGCACACTGCTTTCTGTGTTTTGCCATGAATAGTCACTTATTAGATATTACTTTCTAGCTTGAGGTAATGCCAGCTCATTTCATGTATTTTCTGTAGATATTCCTCCTGGACTCCTATAATGTTCTCAGGAAGAATTATTTTTAGATGCCAAGCTTAGGTTACAGTGGCTCTATAGTGGCCATTGCTCACTGGTCATTTCAAAGCATTCATTCTTGTCTTCTGAATTTCCATATTTATAATCTCCCTCCTATCATGCATTATCAAGGAATAGTGAAGTTTTATGATACTTAATAACTATTCACTTTAAGGTTCGGAAGCAGTTTTAGACTTATAACCTATCTCTCTGAAACTACAGTTCAAAGTTGCTCCAGAGTCTTGCCCTTCAAATCTATCAAAACCAGAAAAGACAAAGAAAAAAATCTATATTAAAGTCTTAAAAAATAGTACAGGGCCAACAAGATGGCTTAGTTTAAGTAAAGACACTTGTCACCAAATGTGATGACCTGCCCTTCCACAATAAATTAACTAAATGAAATTAAATACAAAGAAACAAAATAAACAAAATAAATAACCTTGGTACTCACAGTAAAAAATATTTGGATAATTGGAGTGATGTATATTATGTGATTCAATTTAGCTAATATCTTTGGCTCAATCTGTTGTACTATACTGTAATTTGCCTGAAAGGTTTGATTAATATAAAGAAGAAGACAGATGAAAATAAACAAGAAATAAACACAAAGGAATGTATCTTTGCATTAACAGAGGGAAGGGTTTAAAATTTATTTGCTATTGTAGTGACATGCATTTAAAATGGAAAAAAAGAATTATTTAAATGAGCTTCACAAGAATAAAAATAATAATAACAAAAATAAAAAGCTTAAAAACTAATAAAATTAATTATAAAAATATTAACAGTTGCCTCAAAAGAGAGATATAAGGATAAGATAAAAGCAACAATTAGATAATTAGAAAAATGGGAGCTAAAATGTACATGAATCACTGCAAACATGTTTTCTGAATAAAATAAACACAATTGTGAAATGCTTGATTCTAAAGACATAGTGACTATACAGGCCACAATGTGAGTGGCATCACCATGGATACAGACATACAATACCAATACATTTGAACATTCAGCTGAAGTTGATGATGTAATAGGAAAATAGAAGCTCAATCAAGAAGATGAATATCAGAATGCTCTAGATTCACACATATCCTCAAACAATATCTCAACACTATGGTGTTACTGCTTCTAGTGGGGAAGAGAAACATTAGGTTATTGGAGAAATTCAACATTGAAAAATGTCAGTTACCCTCAACAGAATTATAAATTTAATCTCCTCTCAATCAAAATTCCATTATAGTCTTTCACATGTACTACAAATTTAATTCTAAGTTTAAATGAAAGAGAATGTTGACAAATATAGCAAAGATCTCTTGGAAAACAAGAGATAATGAGGTACTGTGTCTATCCAAATACTGTATTTAAAGTGGCAGTTCAGCAAAGGATGTCAATGCATCGTAACCCTCACCTGTGGAGAGTGATGGGAATTTCAGACATGGATCAATGGACATAGAAATGCTGTGTGTTACATGTATACTTCATGAGGTGATGTTATGACAGTTGATTTATTTTTTTTAATTTTTATGTACTATGCATGTGTGTAAGTCTGCCTGCAGTTATGTGGTTGTGAATACAGATGCTATGGAGGCCGGAAATCGGTATCAGATCCTTGGAGATGGAGTTAATTGTGAGCTGCGAGACCTGGGTCGTCTGCAAGAGCAGTCTATATTCTGAACTGATCAGCTGTCTTTCCATCCCCGTTGACTTTCTCTTAGGAAAATCAAGTTTAAACATCTACTTCTTAATATTTACACAAATAAAATAAAATTCCAAATAGGAATAAGATCTAAAACCTCTTTAAAAATTGTATACTTATTCAGAGAACTTGGGGGAACTGTTTTTGGAGTCTTGAAATAAGATAGATCTTTTTACATATAGCCCAGACTGAAAATACTACTTGAAAGGTAGCACTGGTGGGAAAGGTGCACAGAAACCTGCTGGCCACTACAGGGCACAGGTAGGCCTTAGATACATAAAACCCTGCCCATGGCCATGTAATGCTTCAGTGTGGGAGGGGAAGCTATCCAGAAACCTGCCCACTGTCATGCCACAAGGGGTTGGGAGGGTGCTGTAGACACCTAGAGGCCCTGTTACTGCCACACTATGCAGTGCTGGCATTGAGGCCAGCCAGAGGCCTACCAGTATCATGGCCCACTTACAAAAGAAGCCACTGCAATGTCCAAGTATGTGGTATGCAGAGGGGAGAGAGAGAATTGGAACAGTTTGAGCATTGTGAAGAGAGATGGAACTGGAGACACAAGGGTGGAGAGGAATAGTCTCTTGTGAGTGGGCAGCCTGCCACCTGGGGCTATACTGAAATCCCAACTGGTGCTGCTACTGAGGGTTATGCAGGGGCAGGGGTCTTTGTCCATGCCCACGGTTCATATTATCACAAGAGGCCATGTGGCCATCCCTAGTATGGGTAGAGGCCTGGACCCACTTACATGTTCAAGAGCAGTATGGAATTGGCCCTGTCCCTCACCAGCCACAGCTATTGCACATCTGTACCTTGCCTGAGCAGGACAGTAGAGCTGTCCCTCTGGTAGAGGGGGTACAAGTGAGCTAGCCACCTGAGGCAAGTTTCACAGGAAGTTGAAACTTGTGTACATTTTATTATTTATAGCTGAAAGGAACTAAAAATCGAATATAGTTTAAAGGGCTTTAAACTACATGCAAAAGAATCCCCTGACCCCAGTGGACAGACCATTCACAGCACAGGAAACTCAGAATAATAAACACTGAAATACCATTTAGCCTGCCTGGTTATGAGCTATGAAATGAATCAACCACACGCCTAACAGGAAGTCTACCATTGAGAAGCAAGGGTGGGAGGAAAGAGCTGTAAAACACTTCTCATAGCTGTTTTGACAAGGAAGGTATTTTAGCCCTGTGAACCTAAAGCAACAGATTCCCTTAGACTTCGGAGTAAAGTTTCTTTTACTTAGCATGGGATGGCACATAGATATATGACCAACAAGATCTGTTCTGTTGTGTTCTAGCAAGACTCATTCATCACAGTGCAGAGAAAAACAATGCATGTGATAGACTGAGGTGTGACCTATTTGTATAAGTGGCATGAACAAATTATCAGAACACAGTGTTCAATGGAAAAAGTTAGCTTATGGGGATTATATTTGTTCTTTGTGCTGGTTAGCTTTTGTTAACATGTAAGAGTTGTGGGGAAAGGGGGAACCTGAATTTAAGAACTTCCTCCACAAGACTGTCCCATGGATACATGTGTAGGGTATTTTCTTACTTAGTAATTGATGTCAGAGGGCCAAGCCCACTGTGGTAGTGACGCCCAAGGCAGGTTGGCCAGGAATGAATAAGAAAAGTGACTGAGCAAGCTACATAAAGCAAGCCAGTAAGCTCTGTTCTTCTACAGTCTCTGCTTTAATTCCTGATTCCTGGTTCCTGTCTTGAGTTCCTGCCCTAGTTCTCCTCAGTGATGGAGGCTGACCTGTGAATTTTAAGCCCTTTTCTCCCTTATTTCTGGTCCTTGTGTTTATCTCAGCAACAGAAACCTAACCAGATCAGTATTGTACTATTATAATAAATGGGCCAGTGAGATGTTTGTTAAAGGTGTTTGCTGCCAAATCAGACCACTTAAATTTGATCCTTGAAATTCAAGAAGCAGAACGAAAGAACTGACTCCAGCAAGTGAAATGTCCATGCCCCACATCCACATAAATAAATGCATTTTACCCAGTCTCAAAAGATCAATCATGGTATGCACTCACTGATAAGTGGATATTAGCCTAGAAACTTGGAATACCCAAGACATAATCCACATATTAAATGATGTCCAAGAAGAACAGAGGAGTGGCCCCTGGTTCTGGAAAGGCTCAGTGCAGCAGTATAGGGCAATACCAGAAGAGGGAAGTGGGAAGGGGTGGATGGGGGAACAGGAGGAGGGAAGAGGGCTTATGGGACTTTCGGGGAGTGGGGAGCCAGAAAAGGGGAAATCATTTGAAATGTAAATAAAAAATATATCAAATAAAAAAACAAATAAAAGTTATCTAAATCTTCACATGGGCTTGGGAGATTACTCTACGGTTAAAGGTTTGGTTTCCCAGAGCCCACTTAAATGCCAGATGGGCATTGCAAGCAGCCTATAATATCAATGCTTCAAAGGCAGAGAAGGAACTCCCTGTGACAGATGGCTAGCATGGTGAGTGCTGGGTTCAACTGAAAGACCCTAACTCTGGAAATAGCATGAAGAGTGATGGATGAAGACTTCTTACGTCAACTTTGAACTTCCACACACACATATTCCCATAGTCCGGTGAATCAGGACCCAGACATGTGCACATCACACACATGTATATATGAAAGAAAGATAAAAACCTTGCACAAAATAAAATACTATACTGCTATACATAAGTAATATAAGTGCAAAAATGAAATATCTACAACTTACCAATTCAAAGAACAACAAAACAAGTCATTATCCTTAGTAGATAGAGAGGATCAAAAATTATCATTAAGAGTAACAAATAACTATATTTTCACTATTCAATATTTTAAAATCAATGCAAATGACACTGCTGTAAACAAAAAATTATTAATTTTTTACAAGCTATAGCAGCTATTTGTTCTACAGCAATTAGTAATATATATTATACTCACATAAATTAAGGATTTCAAAGACTACTTTATTGATGAATAATAACATAAATATTGTCATTGCTACTTTTCTGTACATATGTATATCCGTATGTAACTAGTTCTGAAGAAAATTACCATTTAATTATGTATATTTAATTTTATGTAATATTTATATTACTAAAAAGTTGAATTTAAATACTATCATGAATTAAATAACATTATAACTGCACTTGCAGAGTACAGTTGTTTAATAAAATATCCTGTATTGAGTTATTTTGCCAAGTGACAAGGACTCCATAAACCTTTACTTGTCAGTATGAATTTAACACATTGGCATTACAGACTAGAAGACAAGCCATCTGGTCACTCTGTACCTCCTTCTCTCCATTAGATGAAGGTACATTTATTATGCCTTTGGACCAATTCACTGTTTATAAAAAGAAAAAACACTATTAGAATACAGTCCTGTCCACCAATAAAGGGATAAGGATAACAACCTACCCACAAAATTTCAATCCAAAACTTTTTCAGTCTAAAAGAAATGCAGGGACAAAGGTGGGGCAGCCCAACTTGAGACACCTTCTATGGACAAGGACCAATCCCTGACACTATTGATAATACTTTGCTATGCTTACAAACAGGAGTCATAACTGACTTCTGAGAGGCTCTAGCCAGTAGCTGACTAAAACAGATATCCACAGCAAAACATTGGACATAGCTCAGGGACTCTTATGGAAGAGTTCGTGGGAAGGATTGAGGACCCTAAATTGGAAAGGAACTCCACAAGAAGACCAACAGAGTCCACTAACCTGGACTCATGGGAGCTCTCAGAGACTGAGCCACCAATCAAAGAGCATAGACAGGCTGGACAAAGGCCCTCAGCTCCTGTGTAGCAGGCATGGAGCTCTGTATTCATGTGGGTCTCCCAACAACTGGAGCATGGACTGTCCCTAAAGCTGTAGCCTGACTTTGGAATCCATTCTCCAACATGGCTGCCTGGTCTGGCTGCAGTGAGAGAGGATGTACTTACAGGGACATAAGGAGTGAGGGTGGGAATACCCAGAAGGTGCTCACCCTCTTAAGGGAGAAGGGGAAGGAAAATGGGGCAAGGGACTCTATGATAGTGCGCTGGGGAGGAGGGGACATTTGAGATGTAAATAGATAGATAATTTTTAAAACCATCATAAATTCAGTACATATACATTTATTACTTAAAATAATAATTATAGTTATTAGAAAATAATGATTCTCTTTTGCTTTATATTTTTGTAAATGACACAACACCCATGGTACTTACTGTTATGGAAAGGGATGTGAAAGATTTCTCCTTTCCTAAAAATTTTATCAATAAACTTCTTGTTATAGAAAAAAAGAATGCAGTCCTGTGATTTAAATATCAAAAATCCCCCATGAATATCTTCTAAAATTATCAGATTCTCCTTGGAAAACTTGTGTTTGGGGGAAATTATTATATTACTTCTTATGTTTTAAGTCTATTGCTGAACAGTTAAGCAGTTTTGATCAGTGCCAATACAAACTGAGGATCTTAGGCATGAGATCAGTGAACTGTACTAGCAGCTCAGAGAAACTTCCAGACCCTAAAGGACTACTGGCGTTGAATGAGTTCTTAACAGGCTTAGGAGAATCCTTTTCTTACCGGACCCGTGAGTCAGCAAACCTATGTACCACAGCTTGTCTACTGACACGTTATGCTGTGGTTCATGACTGTAATACTTAGCTAAGAATGACAAGCTTCAACTATAGACACTATTGATTTTCCTTAAAGAAATCCATGGGCATGAAATTCCTTAAAGTAAAAGGTCCAAAGTTGCATTCTTTATGTTTAGGTCTTTGTATACTCTAGCTTAATCTCACCAGCTTGTGATCAATATCAATTACCTAATTTGCCACCTTATGGTAATTGGAAGTAAGCCAAACATTATAAATTAGAAGGTATTGGGATGTAGAGGGTGGATTCACTCGGAACACCAAGTTCCTCATATCTTTGTATGAGAGTATCGTTCTGAAAACTTGCTACCATGTATCAAATGTATCTGCAATTAAAATATTATTAAGTTTTTGATTAATTAAGGGTAGTACAAATTAGCACAAAAGACCATTGTATTCCAGAATAATGCCCAGATCCAGTTAGAATCCAGCATGGTCTTTATTGTTTTCTAACATTTTAATTTGTTTTTATTAATCATTTTATTTACTTACATTTCAAATGTTTTCTCCTTCCCAGTCTCTCCTCCTCAAACCCCTCAATCTATTCCCATCCCCTTTGCCTCTAAGAGGGTGCTCTCCCACTCAAGTCTGCCTCACCCCTCCAGCATCCCCCTTCTCTGGAGCTTCAAGCCTTCATAGGACCAAGTGCCTCCTCCCCTCCCACGGATGCCAGATAAAGCAGTCCTCTGCTACATATGTAGCTAGAGCCAGGGACCTGCACATGTATATTCTTTGGTTGGTAGTTTAGTCCTTGGGAGCTCTGAGGGGTCTGGTTAGTTGATTTTGTTGTTCTTCCTATGGAGTTGCAATCTCCTCCAACTCCTTCAACCCTTCCCCTAACTCTTCCATTGGTGTAACCAGGCTCAGTCCAATGGTTGGCTGTGAGTATGCACATCAGTCTGACTTAGGTGCTAGCAGAGCTTCTCAGAGGACAGCTATACCAGACTCCTGTCTGCAAGCACATCTCGGCATCAGCAATATAGTATTGGGGTTTGGTGTCTGTGGATGGAATGGATTTCATGGTGGAGTGGTCTCTGGATGGCTTTTCACTCGGTCTCTGCTCCATTTTTTGTCCCTGCATTTCCTTCAGACATTTCCTGGGTTAAAAATTTTAAGATGGGTGAGTGGCCCCATCCATCCACTGGAACCCATGTCTATCTACTGGAGATGATCTCTTCAGGTTCTATCTCCCTACTGTTGGATACTGTTGGAAATTTTGGCACATATCATCCCCACTGGGTCCTGGGAGCCTCTCACATACCTAGCATATGAGACTTTCAAGTGGTTCCTGAAGTTATTGTGCTATTTATTTCGATTCATTCTCCCATCAGTACATTCTCCCGGACCTCTGGACTCGTCTCTTTCCATACAGGGTCCTAATCATACTTTCTTTCTTCCTCCTCCCCTCTCCCACCCAGGTGCCTCCCTCCCTCTGCCTCCCGTAATTATTTTGTTCCCCCTTCTAAGTGGGGTTGAAGCATGCACACTTTGGCCTTCCTTCTTGTTAAGCTTCATATGATTTGTGAGTTGTATTGTGGGTATTCTGAGCTTTGGGGCGAATATCCACTTAACAGTGACTACTCTTGGGTCTGGGTTACCACACTCAGGATGATATTTTTGAGTTTCATACAAAGTTCATGACGTCATTGTTTTTAGTAGCTGAGAAGTATTTCAATGTTTAAATGTACCATTTTTTTTCTGTATCTATTCTTTTGTTGAGAGACATCTGTGTTGTTTTCAGCTTCTGGCTATTATAAATAAGGCTGCTATAAATATAGTGGAGCACGTGGTCTTGTTATATGTTGGAGCATCTTTTGAGTATATGCTTAGTAGTGGTATAGCTGGGTCTTCAGTTAGAACTTTTTCCAAATTTCTGAGGAACCACAAGACTGATTTAGAAAGTGGTTGTAGTAGCTTGAAATCCCACGAGCAATGGAGGAAGTGTTCTTTTTTCTCCACATGCTCACCAACATCTGCTGTCCCCTGAGGTTTTTTATCTTAGCCATTCTTATTGGTGTAAGGTAGAGTCTCAGGATGGTCTAGATTTGCATTTCCCTGATGACTAAGAATGTTGAACATTTCTTTTAAGTCTTTCTTAGCCATTTGAGATTCATCAGTTGAGAATTCTTTATTTAAATGTACACCTCATTTTTTAATACAGTTTAATAGGGTTTAGGTTTAGTAGGGTTTAATAGGGATCTCTGGGGTCTAACTTCTTGATTTCTTTGTATATTTTGAATATTAGCCCTCTATCAGATGTAGAGTTGGTAAAGACTTTTTCCCAATTTGTAGGTTGCCTTTTTTGTCCTACTGATGGTGTCCTTTACCTTACAGAAGCTGTTCAGTTTCATGAGGTCCCATTTCTAAATTGTTGATCTTGGATCCTGAGTCATTGGTGTTCTGTTGAAGAAATCTTCCCCTGTGCCAAAATGTTCAAAGCTCTTTCCCACTTTCTCTTCTATTAGATTCAGCATATCTTGTTTTAGGTGCAGGTCTTTGATCAGCTTGGACTTGGCCTTTGCACAAGGAGATAAGAGTGGATCAATTTGCATTGTTCCACATGCCTACTGACTGTTGAGCCAGCGCTATTTGTTGAAAATGTCTTTTTTTTCCACTGTATGGGGTTGGCTTCTTTGTCAAAGATCAAGTGACCATAGGTGTGTGGGTATATTTCTGGATCTTCAATTTCTATTCCATTGATCTCTCTGCAATACCATGCAGTTTTTATCACTATTGCTCTGTAGTACAGCTGAAGGTCAGGGATGATAATTCTACAGAAGTTCTTTTATTGTTGAGAATAATGTTCTTTGCTATCTTGGGATTTTTGTTATTCCAGATGAAAGTGAGAATTGCTATTTCTATCTTTGTGAAAATTGAGTTGGAATTTTGATAAGGATTGCATTGAATCTGTAGATTGCTTTTGGTAAGATGGCCATATTTACTATGTTGATTCTTCCAGTCTATGAGCATGGGGGATCTTTCCATCTTCTGAGGTCTTCTTCAATTTCTTTCTTCAATGACTTGAAGTTCTTTCAATACAGTTCTTTCACTTGCTTAGTTAAAGTTATACCAAGATATTTTATATTATTTGTGACTATTGTGAAGGGTATTGCTTCCCTAATTTCTTTCTCAGCACAATTATCTTTACTTTAGAAGAAGGCTATCAATTTGTTTGAGTTAATTTCCAGCCGATTTGAGCAAGTTGTTTATCAGGTAAGGATTTCTCTGATAGAATTTTGGGGATGGCTTATCATCCTTGATTTCTTCCTCTTTCATCTGTATCCCTTTGACACCCTTTTGTTGTCTAATTGCTCTAGTTAGAAAGTTGAGTGCTATTTTGAATAAATACAAACAGTGGGCAGCCTTGTCTTGTCTCTGATTTTAGTGGGATTGCTTCTAGTTTCTCTCCATTTAATTTGATGTTGGCTGTTGGTTTGTTGTATATTGTTTTTATTATGTTTAGGTATATGCCTTGAATTCCTGATCTAAGACTTTTAACATGAAGGGGTGTTGTATTTTGTAAAAGGCTTTTAGCATTTAATGAGATTATGCAAATTTTTCTTTGAATTTGTTTATATAGTGGATTACTTTGATGGATTTCTGTATATTGAACCATCCCTGCATCTGTGATATGAAGCATACTTGACAATGTGGAATGATCATTTTGATGTGTTCTTGGATTCGGTTTGTGAGAATTTTATTGAGTATTTTTGCATTGATATTCAAAAGCAATATTGATCTGAAGTTCTCTCTTTTTTGTTGCATCTTTGTGTGGTTTAGGTATCAGCATAACTGTGGTTTAATATTATGAATTATGTAGTATTTTTTCTCTTTCTCTTTTGTGGACTAGTCTGAGAAGTATTGGCATTAGGTCACTTTTGAAGGTCTGATAGAATTCTGTACTAAAACCATATGGCCCTGGGCTTTTTTTCATTGGGATATTTCATTGCTTCTATTTCCTTAGGGATTGTGGGACTGTTTAGATAGTTTATCTGATAGAGATTTAACTTTATTACCTGATTTCTTTCTAGAAAATCATTTATTTCATCATTTTCCAGTTTTTTCCAGAATAGGCTTTTGTAGAAAGATCTGATGATTTTTTTTAATTTCCTCAGTTTCTGTTGTTATGTCTCCCTTTTCATTTTCAATTTTGTTAATTTGGATACTTTTGCTGCAACCTTTAGTTAGTTTGGGTAAGGGTTTATCTATCTTAAAGATTTATCTCAAAGAAGTATCTCTTGGTTATATTGATTCTTTATATAGTTGTCTTTGTTTCTAATTGTTTGATTTCACCCTCAAGTTTGATTGTTTCCTGCTATCTACTTCTCTTGAATGTATTTGCTTCTTTTTTTCTAGAGCTTTCAGATGTGCTGTTAAGTGGCTAGTGTAGGATCTCTCTAATTTCTTTATGTACTTACTCAGTGCTATGAATTTTCCTCTTAACATTGCTTTCATTGTGTATTGCTTTCATAAATTTGGGTACGCTGTGCCTTCATTTTCATTAAATCTAGAAAATCTTGAATTTCTTTATTTCTTCTGACCAAGTTATCATTGAGTAGGGGATTATTCAGTTTCTATGAGTAGGTGGGCTTTTGATTGTTTCGTTGTTATTGAAGAACAGCCTTCTGTGGTGATCTGATAGGATGCATGGGATTATTTCACGCTTCTTGTATCTGTTGTGACTTGTTTTATATCTTATTATATGTTCAATTTAGGAGAAGTTTTGTGACTGATTATATGATCAGTTTTAGAGAATATACCATAAGGTGCTCAGAAGAAGATATATTCTTTAGCTTAAAGGTGAAATGTTTTTTAGATATCTGCTAAATCCATTTAGTTTATAACTTCTGTTTAATTTCTTTTTCTATGATCTGTCCATTGGTGAGTGTGTTGTGTTGAAGTTTCCCACTATTATTGTGTGAGGATCAATGTATGTTTT
The DNA here is from genome assembly GCF_947179515.1 of Apodemus sylvaticus. Taxonomy (NCBI): domain Eukaryota; kingdom Metazoa; phylum Chordata; class Mammalia; order Rodentia; family Muridae; genus Apodemus; species Apodemus sylvaticus. The sequence goes on from NC_067480.1 coordinate 74,902,660, forward strand.
CAGTTTTAGTAACATTTGTTTTACAAATGTGGGTATCGTTGCATTTGGGGAATAAATGCTCAGAATTGAGATTCTTGGTAGATTTTTCCTTTGATGTATATGAAGTATCCTTCCCCATCTTTTTTGATAACTTTTGATTAAAAGTCTATCTTATTGGATATTAGAATCGCTACTCCACCTTTTTATCTTGGGATCATTTGCTTGAAATATTGTTTTCTAGCCCTTTATTTGATACAGTGTCTGTCTTTGTCACTTATGTGTTCTGGGTCCTGTTGATGTATCTAGTCTTTTAGCCTATATCTTTTCATTGGGGAGTTAAATCCATTGATGTTGAGAGATATTAAAAAACAATGATTGTTGGTTCCTGTTATTTTTGTTGTTAGTGGTGGAATTATGTTTGTATGGTTCACTTCTTTTGGGATTGTTGTGAGATTAATTTCTTGGTTTTTCTTGGGTGTAATTTCCCTCCTTGTGTTGGAGTTTTCCTTCTACTGTACTCTGTAGAACTGGATTAGTGAAAATATACTATTTAAATTTAGTTTTGTTGTGGAATATCTTGGTTTCACCATCTATGGTGATTGAGACTTTTGCTGGGTCTAGTAGCCTAGGCTTGTGTTTGTGTTATCACAGGGCCTGCATGACATTTGTCCAAGATCTTGTGGCTTTTAGAGCCTCTGTTGAGAAGTCTGGTGTAATTCTGATAGGTCTGCCTTCATATGTTAATTGGCCTTTTTCCCTTACTGCTTTTAGTATTCTTTCTTTGTTCTGTGTATTTTGTGTTTTGATTATTATGTGAGGAATTTCTTTTCTGGTCCAATCTATTTGATGTTCTGTAGGCTTCTTGAATGTTTATAACCATCTACTTCTTTAGGTTAGGGAAATTTTCTTCTAAGATCTTGTTGAAAATGTTGAATCGTGAATTGTCACTCTCTTCTAATCCTATTATTCTTAGGTTTGGTCTTTTCATTGTATCCTAAATTTCTTGGATGTTTTGAGTGAGAAGCTTTTTGCACTTTGTATTTTCTTTGACTGTTGTGTCAGTATCTTCTATGGTGTCTTCACATCTGAAATCCTCTCTTAGATCTCTGGTATTCTGTTGGTCATACTTGGATTTGTAACTCCTGATCTCTTTCCTAGGTTTTCCATCTCCAAAGTTGCTTCCCTTTATGATTTCTTTATTGTTTCTATTTCCATTTTTAGATCCTGGATGTTTTTGTACAATTTCTTCATCTCTTTCACTGTGTTTTCCTGTATTTCTTTAAGAGATTTAATGTGTTTCCTCTTTAAGTCTTCTACCTGTTTGCCTGTGTTCTCTTGTATTTCTTTAAGTTATTTATGTATTCTTTTGTTATTGAGTATCTTCTTCATTTACATTGCCAATGGTAAAACCTTTCCCAATTTCCCACCTCACAAAAGCCCCCCTCCTGAAAGATTCCCAACCCCTCCTCCCACCCCCTGCCTCCATGTATATGCCCCTCTACCCAACACACTCCCACCTCCTTCCCCTGTCCATTTCCCGTTGTTGGGGCCTCTATTAAGCCTTTACCTGACCAACGACCACTCTTCCCACTGATGCCCAACAAGGCATTCTTCTGCCACATTTTTGGCTGGAACCATGTGTACCCCTTGGTTGATGGTTCAGTCCCTGGGAGACTTGGGGTGTCTGGGTGTCCGAAGTCATTGTTCTTCCCATAGGGCTGTAAACTCCTTCAGCTCCTCTGGACCACCCTCCAGATCCTCTGTTCGCGACCCCAAGCCCAGTCCAATAGTTGGTTGCTAGTTTCTGCCTCTGTATTTGTAGGGCTCTGGCAGGGCCCCTCTGGAGACAGCCATGGCATGCTCCTCTTGGTACATGCTTCTTGTCATAGTGTCAGGGTTTGATGACTGTTTATAGGATAAATCCCCAGGTAGGGCATTCTCTGGGTAGCCTTTATTTCAGTCTCTGCTCCACACATTGCCTCCCTTATTGCTTCTGTGAGTATTATGTTCCCTTTCTCAGAGGAACCATAGCACACTCACTTAAGACTTCCTTCTTCTTGAGCTTCCTTGCTGGGTGAATTGTAACTTGCTTATTTTGAGCTTTTGGATTAGCATCTGCTTATTAGTGAGTGCATACCATGTGCATTCTTTTGTGACTGGGTTAACTTGCTCAGGATGACATCTTCTAGTTCCATCCATTTGCCTAAGAATTCCATGAATTCATTGTTTTTAATAGCTGAATAGTACTCCATTGTGTATATATGCCACAATTTCTGTATCCATTTCTCTGTTGAGGGACATCTGGGTTCTTTCCAGCTTCTGGCTATTATAAATAAGGCAGCTATGAACATAGTGGCGCATGTGTCCTTGTTACATGTAGGAGCACCTTCTGGGTATATGCCCAGGAGTGGTATAGCTGGGTCCACAGGTAGTACTATGTCTAATTTTCTGAAGAATCACCAAACTGATTTCCAGACTGGTTTTACCAGCTTGCAATCCCACCAACAATAAAGAAGTGTTCCTCTTTCCCCACATCCTCTCCAGCATCTACTGTCCCCTGAGTTTTTCATCTTAGCCATTCTGACTGGTGTAAGGTGGAATCTCAGTGTTGTTTTGATTTTCATTTCCCTGATAACTAAGGATGCTGAACATTTCTTTAGGTGCTTTAGACCCATTTGAGTTTCCTCAGTTAAGAATTCCCTGTTTAGCTCTGTACCCCATTTTTTTAATAGGGTCATTTGATTCTCTGGAGACTAACTTCTTGAGTTCTTTGTATATGTTGGATATTAGCCCTCTATGGGATGTAGGGTTAATAAAGATCTTTTCCCAATTTGTTGGTTGCCGTTTTGTCCTATTGACTATGCCCTTTGCCTTAAAGAAGCTTTGCAGTTTTATGAGGTCCCATTTGTCAATTCTTGTTCTTACAGCATAAGCCATTGGAGTTCTGTTCAGAAACTTTTCCCCTGTGCCCATGTGTTCAAGGTTTGTTCCCACTTTTTCCTCTATAAGCTTCAGTGTGTCTGATTTTATGTGTAGATCTTTGATCTACTTGGACTTGAGCTTTGTACAAGGAGATAAGAATGGGTTGATTTGCATTTTTCTGCATGCAGACCTCCAGTTGATCCAGCACCATTTGTTTAAAATGCTGTCTTTTTTCCACTGGATGTTTTTAGCTCCTTTGTCAAATATCAAGTGACCGTATGTGTGTGTGTTCTTTTCTGTGTCTTCAATTCTATTCCATTGATCTTCTTGCCTGTCTGCATACCAATATCAAACAGTTTTTATCACTATCACTCTGTAGTAGAGCTTGAGGTCAGAGATGGTGATTTCCCCAGAAGATCTTTTGTTGTGGAGAATAGTTTTTGCTATCCTGGGTTTTTTGGTATTCCAGATGAATTTAAGAATTGCTCTTTCTAGATCTATGAAGAATTGACCTGGAATTTTGATGGGAATTGCATTGAATCTGTAGATTGCTTTCCACAAGATGGCCATTTTTACTATATTGATCCTGCCATTCCATGAACATGGGAGACCTTTCCATCTTCTGAGACTGTATTCGATTTCTTCAGATGCTCAAAGTTCTTGTCATATAGACCCTTCACTTGCTTTGTCAGGGTCACACCTAAGTATGAAATATTATTTGGGACTGTTGTGAAGGGTGTCATTTCCTTAATTTCTTTCTCCTCTTGTTTATCCTTTGAGTAGAGGAAGGCTACTGATTTGCTTGAGTTTATTTTATATCCAGCCATTTTACTGAAGTTGTTTGTCAGCTTTAGGAGTTCTCTGGTGGAAGTCTTGGGGTTGCTTAAGTATACTATCATATCATCTGCAAATAGTGATAGTTTGACTTCTTCCTTTCCAATTTATATTCCTTTGACCTCTTTTTGCTGCCTGATTGCTCTGACTAGGACATCAAGTACTATATTGAATAGATAGGGAGAGAGTGGGCAGTCTTGTCTGGTCCCCGATTTTAGTGAAATTGCCTCAAGTTTCTCTCCATTTAGTTTGATGTTGGCTACTGGTTTGCAGTATATTGCTTTCACTATGTTTAGGTATGGGCCTGGATTCCTGACCTTTCCAAGACTTTTATCATGAAGGGATGCTGAATTTTGTCAAAAGCCTTTTCAGCATCTAATGAAATGACCATGCAGTTTTTCTCCTTTAGTTTGTTTATGTAGTGAATTACATTGACGGATTTCCATATATTGAACCATCCCTGCATCCCTGGGATGAAGCCTACCTGATCATGGTGAATTATAGTTCTGATGCATTCTTGGATTCAGATGGCCAGGATTTTGTTCAGTATTTTTGCATCAATGTTCATGAGGGAGATTGGTCTGAAGTTCTCCTTCCTTGTTTGGTCTTTGTTTGGTTTAAGCATGATTGTGGCTTCATAGAATGAGTTGGGTAGTGTTCCTTGAGTTTCTATTTTGTGGAAAAGTTCGAAGAGTATCGGCATTAACTCTTCTTTGAAGATCTGATAGAATTCTCCGCTAAACTCATCTGTTCCTGGGCTTTTTTTTTTTTTTTTTGAATTAAGACTATTAATGACTGCTTCTATTTTCTCAGGGCTTATGGGACTATGTAGATGGTTTATCTGATCCTGTTTTAACATTGGCACCTGATATGTATCTAGAAAGTTGTCCATTTCATCCAGGTTTTCAAACTTTGTTGAGTATAAACTCTTATAGTAGGATATGATGATGTTTGAATTTCCACAGTTTCTGTTGTTATGTCTTCCTTTTCATTTCTGATTTTATTAATTTGGATACTGTCTCCGTGCCCCATGGTTAGTCTGGCTAAGGGTTTATCTATCTTGTTGATTTTTTTCAAAGAACCAGCTCCTTGTTTTGTTGATTCTTTGTATAGCTCTTTTTGTTTCTGCTTGGTTGATTTCGGCTCTAAGTTTGATTATTTCCTGCCATCTACTCTTCTTGTGGGTATTTGCTTCCTTTTGTTCTAGAGCCTTCAGTTGCACTGTCAAGCTGTTAGTGTAAGCTCTCTCCATTCTCTTTTTTGTAGACACTCAGAGCTATGAGATTTAATATTAGCACTGCTGTCATTGTGTCCTGTAAATTTGGGATGATGTGTCTTCATTTTCATTGACTTCTAAAAAGTCTTTAATTTCTTTATTTCTTCCTTGACCAAGCTATCATTGAGAAGAGCATTGTTCAAAGTCCATGTGTATGTGTGTTTTCCATTGCTTTTGTTTGAGCTTAAGACCAGCCTTAGGCTGTGGTGATCTGATAAGACACATGGAATAATTTCAATAGTTCTGTATCTGTTGAGGCCTGTTTTGTGACCAACTATATGGTCAATTTTGGAGAAAGTACCATGAGGTGCTGAGAAGAAGATATACTCTTTCGCTTTAGAGTGGAATGTTCTATAAATATTTGTTAGATCCAATTGGTCCATAACTTCAGTTAGTTCTCTGTTTAGTTTCTGGTTCCATGATTTGTCCATTTTTGACAGTGGGGTGTTGAAGTCTCCCATTATTATTGTGGGGGGTGCAATGTGTCCTTTGAGCTTTAGTAAAGTTTCTTTTATGAATGTGGGTGCCCTTGTGTTTAGAGCATAGATGCTCAGAATTGAGAGTTCATCTTGGTAGACTTTTCCTTTGACCAGTATGAAGTGTCCTTCCTTAACCTTTTTGACAACTTTTGGTTGAAAGTCAATTTTATCCGATATAAGAACGGCTACTCCAGCTTGTTTCTTGGGACCCTTTTCTTGGAAAATTGTTTTCCATGCTTTGACTCTTAAATAGTGCCTGTCTTTGTCACTGAGGTGAGTTTGTTGTATGCAGCAAAATGTTGGGTCCTGTTTATGTATCCAGTCCATTAGTCTATGTATTTTTATGGGGGAATTGAGACCATTGATATTAAGAGATATTACAGAAAAGTGATTGTTGCTTACTGTTATCTTCTCAGTTAAAGGTGACATTCTGGTTGTGTAGCTATCTTCTATTAGGTTTGATGAAAGATTACCTTATTGATTTTTCTTCAGTGTGGTTCACTGTCTTGTGTTGGTATTTTCCACCCATTATCCTTTGCAGAGCTGGATTTGTGGGAAGATACTGTGTAAATTGCTTTTGTCATGGAATGTCTTGTTTTTACCATCTATGGTAATTGAAAGTTTTGCTGGGTATAGTAGTCTGGGCTGACATTTATGTTCTTTTAGGGTCTGTATGATATCTGCCCAGGCTCTTCTGGCTTTCATAGTCTCTGGTGAGAAGCCTGGTGTAATTCTGATAGGTCTGCCTTTGTATGTTACTTGACCTTTTCTTTCACTGCTTTTAATATTCTTTCTTTGTTTAGTGCATTTGGTGTTTTGATTATTATGTGATGGGAGGAATTTCTGCTCTGGTCCAATCTGTTTGGAGTTCTGTAGGCTTCCTATATGTTCATGGGCATCTCTTTCTTTAGGTTAGGGAAGTTTTCTTCTATAATTTTGTTGAAGATATTTATTGGCCTTTAAGATGTAAATGCTTTCTTCTATTCCTATAATCCTTAGGTTTGGTCTTCTCATTGTGTCCTGGAGTTCCTGGATGTTTTGGGTTACAAGCTTTTTGCATTTTGCATTTTCTTTGACTGTCGAGTCAATGATTTCTATGGAATCTTCAGCATCTGAGATTCTTTCTTCCATCTCTTGTATTCTGTTGTTGATGCTTACATCTATGACTCTGGAATTCTTTCCAAGGTTTTCTATTTTCAGAGATGTCTCACTTTGTGATTTCTTTATTGAGTCTATTTTCAGGTTTAGATCCTGGATAGTTTTGTTCAGTTCTTTCACTTGCTTGTTTGTTTTTTCCTGAAATTCTTTAAGGAATTTTTGTGTTTCGTCTTTAAGGTTTTCTACCTGTTGATCCATGTTCTCCTGTGTTTCTTTTAGGGATTTTTGTGATTCCTCTTTAAGGGTTTCTGTATGTTGACCCATGTTCTCTCATAATTCCTTATGGGATTTTTGCATTGCCTTTTTAAGAGCTTCAACCTGTTGACCCATATTCTCCCATAATTCTTTAAGAGATTTTTGTGTTTCCTCTTTAAGGGCTTCTACCTTTTGATCCATATTCTCTTGTCTTTCTTTAAGGGATTTTTGTCCTTCTACCTATTGACCCATGTTCTCTTGTATTTCTTTAAGGGAGTTATTTATGTCTTTCTTGAAGTTCTCCATTAGCGATATGAGATGTGATTTTAAATCTAGTTCTTGCTTTTCTGACGTGATGGAGTATGTAGGATTTGCTGTTGTGGGAGAGCTAGGTTATGATGGTGCCATGTTGCCTTGGTTTCTATTGGTAATGATCTTGCATTTGCCTTTGGCCATCTCATTATCTCTGGTGTTAGCTGGTCTTGCTGACACTATCTTCTCTATCCTGCAGGCCTGTGTTTCTGAACTGCTGGGATTCTCTTTCTGTCCAATGTCCTGCAAACAGGTGATTCTCCAGGAAGTACCAGGCAATGGGGTCTCCCTTGTGGTAGACTTGGCAAGGTTCGAATGCCATGCTTCTGCCAATTCTCGAATGCCCTGCTCCTGTCAGTTCTCTAGAGAGTATCAGGAATGTGGGTCCTCTTTGTGCCAGATATGGTGCAGGTCTGCCACATCCAAAGGAAAGGGGTGGTGATGGGGAAGGAGGGAGGGTAGAAGGGACAAAAGGGGAGTGGCGAACTGGAGGTTGCTGGGTAGTTAGTCCCAGAGCAGAGGGACTCCTGAACTCTCTGTGTTGGGCAGTGATGCTTACCTAATACCCTGCTCCTGTCAGTTCTCTAAAGAGTATCAGGAAGTGAGGTTCTCTCTGTACCAGATGTGGTAGAGGTCTCCCACATCCGACAGAAAGGGGCGGTGACAGGGGAGGGGGGGAAGGATAGAAGGGACAGAAGGGGAGAGGTGAACTGGAGGTTACTGGATAGTGAGTCCCAGAGCAGAGGGGCTCTGGGACTCTCTGTGTTGGGCAGTGATGCTTACCTAATACCTTGCTCCTGTTGGTTCTCTAGAGAGTATCAGGAAGTGGTGTCCTCTCTGTGCCCAGTGTGGCACGGGTCTCCCACATTCAATGGAAAGGGCTATTTATGTTTTCTTTAAGGTCTTCTATCATCTTCATGAGATGGGATTTTAGGTTGGAATCTTGCTTTTCCCATGTGTTATGATATCCAGTGTTTTCTGTGGTGAGAGAACTGGGTTCTGATGGTTCTAAGTGGCATTGGTTTCTGTTGCTTATGTTCTTGTGCTTGCCTCTCACCACCTGGTTATCTCAGGTGTTAACTGGCCTTGCTGTCTCTGACTAGATACTACCCCTCCTGTGAGCCTAGTTGTCAGATTTCCTGGGAGTTGAGCTGTTCCTGTCTTGGGGAGTGGAGGTTGGGAGGGGGAATGTGAGGCTGAGGATCTAAACTGGTCCTGAGTACAGTTGTGGACCAGAATGATGATGTGTCTTAGGCAGGGTGGGGTGGATAGGGCCCACCTCTGCTATGCCCTAAGAGGCTGGTTCCAGTTAGGCCATGTACTAGGGAGAGGGCAGGGTTGTATCAGCTGTGTGCCAGGTTGTGATGGACCGTCTGGGAATCAAACTGTCTCTGGGTTGGGAAGTGGGCTGAAGAGCAGGCTTTGCCCCAGATGGAGTTGTAGGACAGAAGCATTTTCTAACATTTTTATTAGCATATGTTATTTTGTACAGCAGGGATTCACTCTGATAACTTTGCACATCCCCATGATGTACTTTGATAATATTCAGACACTTTGCTGCTCTTTCTTATCTATTCTCCCATTGTTTCTGTCCCTTCCCTATACCTACTTGCCCTTCATTAGTCTTGCATCCCCTTTTTCCATGGCTTCCACAGACAAAGGATAATATGGAGTAGTTATTTTAACTTGATCAACTCCCATTCCCTGCATTTCCTACAAAAACATTTTTTGTTCTTCATGGATGAATAAAATTTGTCATGTGCATATACCATAATCTAGGCATTTACTTGTGGATAAATGGATGCAAATTCTGTGTTCTGTATTATTTAGTAGTAGAACCATACAACTGGGTGTGCAGGTATTGCTATTGTAATCTGACTTTCATTCCTTTGGATAGACACTTTGATTCTTCTACATCTCTAAACCCTGAAAACTAATCATAAGTGGTGATGGAGGTCTGAGGTCCAATTTTTGACATGAATAGGATAAAAAACCAAAACCAACTGTCATAAAAAGTCTATAACCACAAAATTGTATTCAGAATCCAGGACAAAAGTCCTTGTTGTTATTTAAAAGATGTAAGTTTGGAACATAGAACAATATAGTGAAAAATTACAAAACTAATCACATGCCAAAGAAAAAAGTATGTTTGCAAAAGTATAAGGTGCAGGTTGGTAGAGGCACTATTCAATGTTAGTAGTGAGCCTCATAAATAAATATGCTAAGAACTGTGATTATTGCTCAGGTCCTCAAGAGAAGGGGTTAGTAAGATGTAGGTAGTTCTCCATGTTTTAATTTATTTGAAAACTTTCTATGTGACTTTACTTGCATAATTTCTGCTCTTTTCTCCCCTTCTTCAACCCCTCTTGTGTCCCTTCCATATTCTCTCAAATTCTTAACCTCCTCTTTCATAATTATTGTTTTATAAGTGTATGTGTATATTTACATGCTTATGTAAATGTATAACCTACTGAATTCTTTAATTATATGGAAATATATAATTTATTGCATTCAGTATTGTTGCTTATCTGTGCATTTGTTTAGGACTTCCCTTTTAAGACTGAGAGCTAATCCTTGAAGAAAACTTGTTCCCTTTTTCTCAGGAGATATTGCCTACAGTTTGCCTACAGTTCTTCATTTAGGGATGGGAACTTTTGAAATTTTCCTCGATTTATGGCAGTTGGTATGGACATTGTGTAGGTCTTGTTTAGTCAGCCACATTCTTGGCAGTATCCCTATAATGTCTATAAGACAGCATCTCAGAGCAGACATCCAGATCTTAGGCTCTAATATTCTTTCTACTCCATATTGGACTGGAAACTCCACAGTCAGCCATTCTCTGCATTTCAACCAATTGTAGATCCTTGTAATAGCCCCATGGTGCTGGAAAAATAATTTTGAACACTCAGTGGAAGATGATAACTTTTATGTTTTGTTTCATTTATTGAACAGTAGCAAAAAAAAAATAATAACCTTCTCACCTAATCATTTTCATTCACGATATAAAGGCAATCAATTAGGATCTCCCCACCAATCATACAGTAAGGAGATATGTATAGGGTTACAAGTACAGAAGAGAAAGAGAAAATAGCTGATGAGCCAAGGGAGAAAAAACAGATAATGGAGGCCACCATATATATACTCTTTATATTCTACCAGGTATCTTTCTGTAGAGAGATATAAAGCTAAGGTAGACTGTCATATAGTATGTGTATTATTTCCAATGCACCACTTGCTTTTTAAGGCTCACTAGAAAAATATATAAATAAACCAGCAGATAATATTTTTCAAAAGCTAAACAGAAAGTTTCAGGCAAATATAACATATATACACTAATCAAATTTGCTCTCAAACAGAATTATTAGTGGGGTTTTCTCCAATAAAAATGAAGGAAATGAGAGTAAAGGCCAGAGTTTCCTTTCCATGAGGAAGAGTTTTGTCAATAGTCTCAAACAACCTTGCTCATGTAAGCCCTACATGCCACTGTGATGAACTGAGCATGTATTCTTGTTCTGTCAGTGGGAAAATGAAGCCACTCAGAAACTACTGCAATGTCTAAATATGTGTAAGTAAAAGAAGTATCCAAATGTGACGTTTCAGTCAAATCCAGCAACTGCTGTGGTGAACCCAACAGAGGACTGGCTCCTTATCCCAGAAAGCAGGAAGGCTATCTGCTCACGGTGACTCACAAGTGAGTTCTCTCTGAGAAATTCCATCTGTGGAACAGAACAACTTCACCCCAGGTTAGGACTCATTTTCAAAGGCAGCTCAGAGCCTGCCCAAATCAGAGCAGGTGTTCAAATGCACAGCATTCTTCTTTTAATCAAGGGCAACTGCCAACGGCCACTCTACCTTCAGAGTTAAGGCTCTCCCACATCTGCTTGTCTGGTACCCTCACAGGGCATGATACTCCTGAGAATACACACCCCAGCACAGAGTTCTTTCTAGGAGTCATTTACAGAGTGCCCAGCCTAAGACAGAATGTCAGAGACTGACATTAGGATTATTCTCCTTCTATAGCTTGTATACAATGGAGAGTCAAGAGATATCTAAACTTAGGAAATGAGAGCACCAGCAACAGAATTCAGCATTAGGAAAGGAACCTAAAAATAAAATAGAAATTGATTTCAGCAAAACTATAGCTATTAGATTGAGGCTTGAAGAACCTACATTTCCCTGTATCACTTTTTGTGTTTGTTGACATTATGTGCACAGCTTTGAATGGTGGAAGGAGAAGGACCTGTCTGAATGTACATGTTTCCATCCTTAAATACAACATGATATTCTATGTCATGTAAAGAAGCCAGCATTGAGCCACTTAAAGCTGACCATAAGCAACAGGTGACCAATTGCATCAGAGAAAAGAGGGTCAAAATCGTAGTCTTGAATAACAATCAAATAGAAAGAAATGAGGTGACAAATATCAGTGGTCTGCACTTGCTTATCATGCATGGAGCCCTAGGCTCAATCAATCTCTGGCACATCGAATATGCAAATAAAGTATTAGTCAATGATAAGGAGACTGTTGATTGGTGGAGTTTAATGAGCTCTCCTAGTCTGCTTCCTAACCCTAATGGAACAAGTCCCAAAAACACCATATAAAAGGGGAAATCTTTAAGAAATTCTAAACATTTCCCCTAATGTTCCCCCTCCTAATACAACTTCACCCAGTTTAAAGTGATATAACCCAGGAATCCAGGAAGAGAAAACTCTTGAGAACAGAAGCTCGGACTGACTGTCATGCTAATATCAAAAGAACTCTGTGTTCTTTTAAAACCTTGAGGCATTCCTGAGAGGAGAGTCAAATAGGATCTCCATTTCCAAATACTAACACGAATCCTAACACGTGAAGGTGAGAGAACAGTGATATCAGGATGACACAGCCAAGTTGGACAATTGTTGCCTCTAACCATACACATGCATATACATCCATGTAAACACACACGTATATACATGTACGTACAAACATGTTTTTTACTAAGGGACACAAAGATAGGGAAACAATTCAAATCCACTTAGAGAGTAAGAGAACCAGAGACTTCTGAGCTACAGTATATGGTACCACATGCTGTAATACTAACATTCCAGAGACTAAAGGAAGAGGGTTTCAAGTTCAAGAGGAAGGGAAGAAACTGGGAAGAGGAAAATCATTTGGAATGTAAACAAAGAATATAGAAAATCTTTTAAAAAAGATGAAGGGAAGAGAGAAAAGAAAGAAGGAAGAAGGGAAAGAAAGAAGGAAGGAGGGAAACATCTCAGAAAAAAATGACAATCCACATGTCTGAAGGGAAACAATGAAGAAAATATTCCAGAGAGATGCCACCCACTTAACGAAGAAGCCATACACTAAGCAGGAAAGTCTGAGATAACACAGGAGGGAAATGAAAAGAAGCAATGAAGGAAGAAAGAAGGAAAGGAGAGACATGAGAAAAAGAAAATGATGAGCAAAAAAGTTGTGCAGAGCTTTACTCTTTACTGTTGGGTTTATATTTAAAAGCCAGTCAACACCAGTTCATCATATTAACAAAATAAAAAATGAAACCATTTGATCAGATCATCTCAACAGAAGCAGAAAAGCCTCTTAACCAACTCCAATGCTCAGATTAAACACAAACAAACAAACAAACAAACAAAAACACTGAATAAATCTTATTCAGACACTCAGCTCCTTGGGTGGTATTAACAAAATGGTCACAAAGATCTTGGAAACCTAACCAATGACAGGGGTGACAAGAAATGGAAAAATCACCAAACCTCTATGCACAATCCTTCAATGGTAAAGACAGATGGAGTGAGGCCTTGTGCAAAACCACATCATCACTTACTACTGAGGCCAATGGATTCATTTAGATGTGAAAGGCATGGTCTGTTGAGCACAAACAGTATTTAAAAATCACTGAACGTCCTAATTAATAGCTTACTTCAGTTTTATAAAATTTCATATAAGCCCTGGAACATTGTCCACATTCTTATTCTGGCTACTAACATTTTTTTAAAGATTTATTTTCCATTATGAGTAGTGTTTTATGTCAGAGTGTGCACATGTGAGTACAGGTACCAAGACGCCAGAAGAGTGTGTCACATCCCTTGGAGCTGCACTTGTAGACAGTCCAGCATGGGTCCTGGGCACTTCCGGGCCATCACTGCAGCCTCATCCATCATAACTTTATTTCTGTTATTTTTCTATTCATATTGTGATTTCTTTTATTTGGTTATAAACTCTTTGGAAAAAAAGAACTGTGCCCTCATCATCTTTGTCTTCCCTTTGAGCTTGAATGCAAAGCTTTCCCTGGCTTCTCGGCATTCACTTGTTGAATAAGTCAATAAGTTAAATAAGTGGACTGAGATGCCGTTCTAAAGGGCAGAGTATGAGCCAGACAAAAAAGGGTTTGTATTCTTGGCCAGTCCCAGTCTTTAATTTCATGCCTGCAGAAGTCTCCACCTCCTTTGCTTTTAGTGTCCTTTCCTCTTAAATGAAGGAATTGGAATTCATTACAGTCTTAAGATTTCTGCCAGCTGTGCATTTGTAGCTTGTTATGAATTTTTGAAGACTAACTTGGAAATGATTTGTCTCTCGCATATATGAACAATGGCATGTTTATCACAGCCAGAAGTTCTTTTCAACATCATTCTATGGATGTACAAGAGACTACCTTTGGATCGCCAGTAGAAACTGTGGCAGTGACAGAGACAGCTGTTTAAAGTAGGGCATCTTATAGGGCTTCCCACATCTTATGGTAATGCCAAAGAACAGAAGAACAAAGAAATTTGGGTAAGATAAGAGTGTTGCAGGTGTGCCTGCAGTTAAAGGGTGCAGGGCTGTAAAACCCAGAGTTGGGAGGGAAAGAAGCAGAGTTGCAGCTCCCCCACCCATACTCTTTGCAGAGAGTGGATTTACATGGGAACTGTTTCCAGTGTGGGACCAGCCTAATGATTTTATCTCATTCTCTATCTGACTTCCCTCCAGTGAATCTTGTAAAGGAACCAGCTACCTGATCCTTTAATCCTGCTAACATTTTATAAAAGAAGATTCAAATTAGTTTTGCTTATTCCAGATGCTTTATATGCAAATGAGCCTCAGAGTTGGTGGCTGAGTCTAAGCAGACACCATGATGTGTTGGAGGAAATACTCCCACCTGACAATCTTCCCCAAACAATGGCATCATTCTTCTTTGCCTTGCTGCTGGTGGCTCCCTCCTCCCAAGAGAACACTTTGAGAATGTTCAGGTATCCACTGTGCAACTCTTCCGATTCCCTGGGATGAACTCCAGATTCCTTGTCTGTGTAATTGTCTTCCACTTTCCCCAAACAACATGTGGATCACTACCCCGCCTTCTATAAAAAGCATTACCTATGCAGTATTAATCAGAGTTTGCAAGTCAAATATTAAGATCATTCCTTGGGGTAATTCAATGGTACAACACTGCCATTTGATTTTTCCCTTTGCAACTCTAACTAGACAAGAGAGACTGGAAATGTTGAGTTGGAAATTATTTATTTAAAGCCACAAGCCTACACACGTAGACTCTGGCTAAAGATTGCTTAATCTCCTTCTAACAAAAGTGGCATCTTAATGCAGAGTGGTGTGACACTCCATCCTTGCCTGTGGGCCAGGGCTTCCATTCTCCCATGTAGCCTAGCATTTGCCCTCCAGCATTCCCATGGTGCTCCACTCCAAATGGAAGTGCTCTTAATTTCAAATGATTTATTGGGGACAAGTGGGAGGCTGGTCCAATCTAAGTCTGTTTGTATTTGGCTTCCCCATCTCTGGGGCAGATTACAAGAAGGTATTTTACACTATAAAGTGGGAATGGGGAAAATAGAAGAGTTAAGTCGAAGGACAGCAACTAAACTGCCAACTCTCTGGAGAACACTTACACAACTCCCACGGTGTTATTTCTTACAGATTGGTACAGCTGGATTATTCAGAGAGACAACATAATAGCACTAGCCACTATTTCTGGACAGTTCTGCTCCCTCAGCAATGGCTTGTATTGCTACCCTTTCCACATGCTAAAGATATTATCTCTTTCTATATCTCTAGCATTTGTCTATGATCTACCAATATGGAAGGCCCAAAGTTTATTATTCTGCAGAATGCCTATCAAATAATAGATACTCCAGAAAAATGTTAAGTGAATGAAAATATGTAGGGTTAGTTTCAACTGTATCTGAGCTAAAACAGGTGTGGCTCAAGAAAGAGGGCACCATATTTAAATAGTGGAATCTGAACAGAGCAAGCGTACTGCTTGAGCTCTCACCAGCCTTGTGTAGAATATTAGCCAGAAGCTAAAGCACTGCACATCCCCAAAGAACATTCTTCAATAATAAAAATGTTCTGTATCTGAGTTGTCTGATACACATAACTGCTCATCAGTACAGCCACTGGACATGTGATTTTCATTGCTACTTAGTTTAGGTAAATTAGTTTATATAGTTGCAGGGACTTAGGCACTTAAGAAACAGCATAGGTTTGGCGATGTCCCCAGAAACAACTCTGATGTTTTTCATAGGGAATAGTATATTGCCCACATGTAAGTGTGTACTTGCTATGTTACAAGGGGTTGCTGCCCAACTCAGGGTCAGCAGAGTGTGGGTATTATGAGTGTATCTTTTAAGAAAGGCAGATTTCTACTACAGATTTTGGCTTTGCACTCACTAGTTATGAGACCTTGAACACTTCGATGTTATTATTGGCATGCAGAGTTCCCCATCTTGCCAAGTGTGTCAGGATGAAAACCTTAATTTTCTGAGGAAGATAGAATAAAGTGTCAACATCATTCTAAAAATGAGTTGTTGATGGGTGGTATCCTCCTAAAAGAAAAATATCTACATGATTTTAGGCACCAACACTTACATGCATATGCAGGCTCACATATATAACACATGCCCAAGTATTCATGTATGCATGTGCACAAACACACACACATATACACACAAGTGAACACACATACATCTCACACCTACTGAATGTTATACAGTACATGCCTTTGACCTAATGACTCTGACAAGATAGTTGTGACATTATTTTTTCAAAGGAGCTACTCAGATAACATATTCTGGTCACAGTTTCCCCTTCCCCCAAGCCCTCTCAGATCCTTCCAATTTTCCTGCCTACCCAACTCAATGCCCTTTCTTTTTCTCACTCTTTACAAAAACAGAAAGACAAACAAAAAACAAATAAGCTAGAATATTAAAAATGGAAGAAACAACCCATAAGAAACACACACAACAAAAGACATAAAAACACAAAACTGGAAACTATCACATATAAAAAAAAAAAAAAAGATTAGTAAGACTTGTCCAAGCCAAAAAATATAAGACAAAAAAAATCTACCATTGAGTTTCTTTTGTGTTGCTCATCAGCTACTAGATATAGGACCCACTCTTAGGTGTGGCTAATATCTACAATGACACTCTATTAGAGAAAAGTAAGTTTTCCTTTGCAAATGGGTATCAGTTGGAGATATCTCCTTGGTTAGGGATGGGAGTTTGTAGCCACTTCTTCACTTAGCTGTGGAACTCCATCTGGCTGGAACTTGTGCAGGCTGTGTGCATGCTGCTACAATCTCTGTGTTTTCATATGAATGTGTATGTGTCATATATATATGACAATCCTGTTGTGTCTGGGAGACACTCTTTCCTTGGAGTGAGTTTCACCATATCATTGGTTCTTATTTAACAGCAAACATGAAAAGTCAAGAGGAAAGCACAAAGATAAAGATGAGGAAATAAATCAAAACATAAGACCTCAGCCCAACTGGCCATGTTTCTCAGTTTATTCCTGACTACCACCCTCTATTTGGCTTGATAAGCATGGTACTAGTGATGGGAACATTGATGGGCATATCCTTGGATTGGAACTGCCATTTTTCAGTACCTTGAGAACAACAAATTCAATGACTAGGGTTGATCATCAGACTGCACAATAAATGTATTTATCCACTTAGTCATCCCACCAGTCCAACTACCAGCTTGTACCAGAAGAAAAATGATAAAAAATAGTTGCATTCTTTTCATTGCTTGTCCACATTAGTGTGTGTGCATCATGTGAACACTGTTAAATTGCTGTTAAATAAGTGCCAATGATATGGTGAAACTCACTCCAAGGAAAGAGTGTCTTCCAGATAGGATTGTCATATATATATGGCAGAGGGCTTCATTTTAAAGAAGTGTTCAATGTGGTTTAGGTCTTACTCTCCCCAGCTCTAACAACCTGAATATGGCTACCTGTTCCCTGGTCTTTAAGACTTATAAAAGATTCTGATGAAACTGACCTCATCATAAAGTGGGACACTCAGACTGTGGTCCTTTTCTTTTTTCTGCATACCTTCAGGTATGCTGTTGGAAAAATATAAACCCTTCTCTCCCAAACCAAAACAAAACATGTTCCCATACCGCAACACCTGCACATTTTTAAGTATATCAACCAAAAGGGGTTGGTCCATTAATCAACTGACATTGACAAAAGTGTTAACATTCTTCACATGCTAGCTGAAGAACACTGTGGTCATAGATCGCTATCTCCCTCTTCCTCTCATTGCTGGAGGCACCAAGGGAAACAAGCCCCTTGCACTGCTATCTGTGCAGCACAGCTTTGCTCCTTAACAACAATGATCCATGATTGTGTTTCTTGGTAGCACAATTAAAAACAAAAAGTTTAGACAAGTTCGGGTCTGCTCCTATAAATATCACCAGATAGCCAAGCTGAGTAGTTACAGAGAACTTTTATTAAACAGATATATCCTCAAATCTATGGAGAGGCTGAAACTGTAAAAAAAAAAAAAAAAAAAAAAAAAAAAAAGAATTGGCACTTGCATATGTTAGGATTTGGAGCCCTTCCTTTAAGGGCTGGGGCCAGCTTTGGTTCGAATCTGAAATACTCATTTAAATGTTCATTCTACGATATTAAGAGGCAGTGGAATCTGCAGAAGGGTCTTGCTGGTGAAGGAAGTTACAAGAAAAAGAACACAGGATATTGTACTAAAGGACATGGAGCCAAGTCACTATGGATGGAAACTTCCAGGATTTTGGGGGCAGGAACTGAGTTAATATAAATCATTCCTCTTTTGAGTTATTCTTGTCAGATATTTTGCTCATGGTCACATGAAAGTGACTAATACACAAAAAGGCAAGCTTACTTAAGAATCTCTGTACCCTAGGCTTACTGTCACCATTGCTATCTTGGAATCAGCAGTTAAGAGTCCTAACAAGACAGTTCGAGGTTGGGTCATGAAGAGGAGGAAGCCCGTGCTAAGCACACAAGACAGTCCATGAGAGCTCAGAAGTGAGGTCCCTTTCCTTGCTGGAGTCACACAGTTAACCATTTGGGACACAGTTAACTGTCTTCTCTTCTCAGCCACGTTCCTGGAACTAGCCCTAATCAAACTCAATGGTGTGGCAAGCCAGAGTTGCGTGGCATTGTTCCTATAATCTATCCCTGGTGGAGTACCTAGAGTAACCAGGAAAAGTTCATGTAGCAGAGTGAACTTTTATACTGAAACCCATAGAGACTGGAGTGTTAAGCAGCAACTTTCCTTCAAATATTCATTGCTTAACATAAAATCTGGCCAACAGTAGTTGCCTAAGACTTTGGATGAGTCAAATTGTTGATGTATACAAGTAAAAGGTGATTCAGGAATGAGTTTGGATTTTTAGGAAAGATGATGGACCTAGCTATACAATTGAAAACAATGCACAGGCCATCTGGACCCATTGAGACAAATTGAAAAACCCTAATAGCTTTCACGTTTTCTCCACACTACTTTTAAAATAAGATCATAACAGAAATCATCACAATTATATTTCTTGCACGATGCTTCTTCCCATGGTTCTTAAACTCAGGTTGCTCTCCCTCCCCCTGGGTTACCTGGCCTTGGTACACTGCTAGCTTTTCACTTGTTTTTTTTTTTTTTTTTTAATTTACCCTAAAGACTCTTAGTGTTGGTGTGATTAGTTTTTGAGACTAAGAAATAAATCATAAATAAATAACTCCTCTAGAAAGGTTCAACAATAAACGGAGAGACAAACATAATAGGAGGGTGGCATGGACATGCTGTGTGCTCAGAAATACTCAAAGGATCAAGCATATCCTGAAAATATCAGAGCAGCCTTCTGAGAAACCATACCAGCGATGGATGTTCAAAAGTTATTTTGGTGGCCCACTCATGGACATAGATCCTCTAAGCATAGCAATAAGGAGGCAGGGTCAGGAAGATTAGGAGGCCAAGTTGGGCTTTTTGGCAAGACAGCTTCCAGTAAACTAATAATAACCATGCTAATAAATAATGACAGTGTAGAGACTGGGATGGAGAATCTTAGGACTTCCTCAACAACACACCACAAGATTTATCCAATAGATGACTGGCATATCCCCTACATACACAATTACATACAATTATTTTTTTCTATACATATAAACCTATGAGAGTTTAATGTATAGCTGAAGCACAATAATGTATTAACAACCACTATGATAAACAATATAAGACAGCTATGTCAATTTACAATAGCAAAAGTTCTGTGAACGTAATCTCTCACTCTCTCTACTTTCCTTCTATCTCTAAAAAATTGCTTTAGAGTTTCACTTTTGCATATTTTGCATTCCCAGGAATTTTGTTTTCCTTTGAAGGTCTTACTGTACTTATTCAGCACAGTAACCTCTTTGAGCACAGCACAGCAGAACCTTCACAAATGGTTTACTAGCAGAGGCTGATGGGCAGACAACATAAACCATGTGGATAACAGTAAGTGACCCATGTCCTGAGTGGGACAGATTGGGGTAGCACCAGAGTTCACCATAATCCTCAGAATGCTACACAATGTAAAAAGGGCTTTTTTTCTTGAATGTTCTTTTTCACCTTTTCAGATGGAAAGTTAAGGAAGCTTGAAAAACAATCCATAGACGAGGAAGTGTCCGATGAGATGCACAGCATCAGGTCTTCTAAGGAAAAGGATATCCTGCTGGAACTAGGTGGGTCCCACAAAATCCCACAATGGAGGCGGAAAGGATTGTAGCCACTCTCCCCTGCTTCCCAATGGTCACTTGGTTTTCAGGTTTGTTTGGCACTTTTTCCTTCATTCTCATCTTTTATAAATTTCTAGGGCCATAGATGCTCAAAAGGTGACTCAACAATTTAGGTTATAAATTTTGGGCTCCGCATTTAAGACCTTTACCATGGATCAAAGTTTATGACAACCATATAAGAACAAAACATTAGTATCAGAATATCTGGTAATATTTTGCATCTCCTTTTGGCTTAGTTTGTTTGAGTAGCTTCCTTTATGATCAGAAAATTGTCGGGTAAAGTGATCTGTCTCTGTCCACATTTATTATGCCCTATTAATGTAACTGTAATGCTTAATTTGATGTGTAGATGCTGGGCATGGGGAAGCACAATTGCAGATACCAGTGATAGACTTGGTGCCTCCGTGTCTGAGCACCTGGATCATCTGGGGACTGTTACACAGCTAATTGTCAGGTGTAAGTGCACTGTAATACAAGGCCACCCTAAGCTTCAAGAATAACCACCTCTGCCCTTAGAACAGCCTTAAAGAGAAATAGTCATGAGCATTTCTCAGTATGATAAATAGATTGTAAGGAGGCCTAAATTGAAGTGTACAGAGACAGATAGTGGAATATGGACAAGATGCCTTACCTATGTCTAAAAACAAAGAAAAAACTTACAGTGCTTTGGAGACTGGCTTGAGGTGTTGTATTCCTTAAAATATGAAGTTTTTTTTTCTTTAAATTCTACATTGCAAACTCATTTTCCTCTTCTCTGGAATAAAGAAATCCCAGGTCTTCTACAAGATGAACTGTGTGTGCATGTAGCTGTGTGAAATAAGGATGGAATAGGATGTTAGGGCCAGACTGCAGAAGTGTAGGCAAAGGATCGTGGGGAGACACACAAATCTCAAATTTGAGGTCATCCTGAGTTACACTGTAGAGTTGTGTTAGAAAAATAGGAAAAAGATGTAATAGAACTCTACAATTGGAGAGACATATGGAAACATGCATACTACATGCCTCACCAAGCATGCACATAATAATGGCTAGAAATCAGAGTTCTCCCCTGGGTTTTAAACTGTGAAGTTGTGAGATCAGACCAGTGCTACACAGTCACCCATTTGCAGTTTGAAACACAGGTTGAGTCAAAATCATAAGCAGCAGGGCCACCTGCTCTCCAATTCCACCAGCAGTGACAGCCATACAGCTACAAATTACAGGGTGGGACAAGGTTTCAAGTTAAGGTAATAGAAGCTTTTTGAATGGAAAGAACAAAAAAGAAAAAGAAAAGAAGAATTTCAGGTCCCCCTGAAAACTAAACTAAAAGTATTTAGTGATCTAGGAAAGATTAGGACAATTACTTTTCAAAGTTATGGCTTTGGCTGAGGGTCAGGGCTACAAAACCAATTAAATGAGACAAGAAGGCTGTGGGTAAAGCTCAGAACAAAGGAGTATCCTGGAAGAGGTCTACCCATGCCTACCCATTTGTTCCCTTTGGAGACTCAGTCCTTTGCTGTAACATGAATGGGAGACAGTCACTTGTTCTTGACGGTCCTGCTCACTCTGGCATCTTACATTTCTTTAAGCCAGCACTGTGTTCTAATATATGCTGATGTTTACATGTGAGAAAGTTAGGGCCATAGAGGTGGCTTAGCAAGTAAGGTGCTTGCTACCAAGATAAGATGAAGTCAACTTGATTCCTGGGACCCACATCTGGGAAGAAGAAAACTTCTGTAGCAATTTGTCTTCTGACCTCCACGTGGGTGTGTCCGGCACACATCCACATCACTCCTGCCCCCACACTTATGCAAAGAAACTAAATAAAATGTAAAAATATTTGAGAAATGTTTCATAAAATGTTCTGGATTTTACACTGGTTCAGAAACACCGAAACATCTGCTGGAACCTTCTGCCAAATCTATCATTCCCTTAGGTTAGACATACACTCTTGAATTTGACATACTCCCTCAATTGTTGTATTTCTTTTTTATTGGTTCATATTAAATATAGAATATTAGGTTTCATTATGACATTTTAATGTATGTGAATAATGTATTTTAATCATCATCTTCCCCATTACTACTCCTTGTCTGTCTCGCTTTTCCCACTGGTCCCTCCCTCTTACCAAACAGTCATTCTTGTGCTTTCACATTTATAACATAGATTTGCATATGAGAGAAATTATGAAATTTTCTTTCTGGGATCTGTATTATTTTACTAAGTAGTTTGATGATCTCTAGCCCCACCCACTTTCTCACAAACATATTTTCTTTATTATTTATGAGTAAATAATACTCTATCAAATATCATCTGTCCATTCATCTGTCATGAGGAATCTGGGTCCTGAACCAGAACCAGGCTAGTGTTTAATGCCACAGGAAGGATGGATATGTGTTCATCTCAAGCATAGAACAATTTTGATCCTTTCTGATATAAGCCCAAGCATAGCATTTCCTGGATCATATGATGGCTCAAGGTTGAGTACTAAGGTATATCCATACTGATTTATCTTGTAGCTGCATATATTATATTCTTACCAGCAGTTTTCCTTGCCCTACATCCTCACCAGAATTTCTGTGTGAGTGTGTGAGTGTGTGTGTGTGTGTGTGTGTGTGTTAAACCTCTAAATAATAGATGTTCTAGCTGAAGTAAGATTTAATTTCAATGTAGTTTTGATTTGAATTTCCATGATGGCTAGATGGTTGATTGTGTGTGTGTGTGTGTGTGTGTGTACTTATTGGCAATTTGTACTTCTTTTTAGAAATATTTCCTTGATTCCTCTGCTTGCTCATTGCTGAATTCTTGTTGGGTTTTTTTGACTGGCCAGTTTTACTGATTGTTGTTCTTAGAATTCTATAGAACAGGTCACTTTAGACAGACCAGTAGCTTCCTGTAGCTTTTACTATGAGGCTGTTATTTTCCCAGTGCTCTTCTCATCGTACCTGAGTGGACCAGACCAGTATAACGAGCAGCTCTACCACCTTCTCCACCAATCATTGAAACAGAGAGCTTCTGGAAAGTGTGCCATGGCTCTTTGACACCTCAAAGAGGTGTCAGTGTTTCCACTCAGTCTCTTAGAAAGTCTCCATCAGTACTGACTCCAGTGCCTAGCCATCACCTTCTCAAGTTTTGTCAGCTGCCTGCTCACTTCCGCACTCCCTCTATGTGCTCCTGGGACCATGTCCAAAATAAGAGATTGGTATTTAAGCCCCTGTATTTGTATCTTTTTAGAGAAAACTAAAATGAAGACAAGATCCATGAACAATCAAATAGATTTTTGGATTTCAACTGACTCCTGCATTGTAGCTGCTCTTAAAGAATCACAGCCTCTATCTTCAAGAACTAGACAGCCCAATCCAGGCAAAGGATGCTTAAGGACCACACATGAACTCTCTGAAGTCACCTGGCATGATGCTTCAAAGATGATTGAATGTCTCTCTCCTGACCACAACTCATTCCATGCACAATTTGGGAGCAGGTAATCTGCAGTACATCAGTCTGCCAAATCTAGCACATCTGCCTTCGCAAATAACATCTGATTGGAAGCATGTATGCCCGTTCCCTTGCCTCTGTCTTTGCCTGCTTTCTGTCTTCTCAGTAGGAGAAGGGGAGTTGAAACAGAAACCATCACTCCTCGTAGCCTGAAACTTTTACTCTCAGAGTGGATCAAAGTTGACCCTCATTTCTTTCTAGTAGCAGGAGGCAGTGATTCTCCTGGACTCATTCACAGAAAAAGAAAAGGGGGCGGGGGGAACCCTCCTTCTCACGCATACTCAGTGGAGCAAGTGCACAGGGCAGTTACTTTCCTTTTATAAAAATACATTTGTGGCAGAGCCCAAGGACCAAAGCTGCAACTCTGACTTCTCATGTATTAATTTATTATTTAAGCACATCTGCCTGTTTATTTAAAGAGGTGCAGTGGCCTCCACTTGTGCACTTGTGTGGAGTGAAACATCACACAGAGTTCTCAAGTGTTGCAGCAATTAGTCAAATGGGAAAAGATGCTGTTCTAGGATGTTCAGGGACACTGTACTTGATAATATTTAATTTGCTCAATATTACAATTAGGTAACTTCAAGAGTGTTATAACCTCAATAATGTCAACATGCTTCCATTATCTTCAGTGTGTATATTATTTTTAACCTACTTCACACATAAGAATATATTAATGCATTTTTTGGCTGCTGGTAAAGTGGCCCTCTAGCAGGCTTATGAAGGGCTTAATAACCTTGTAGAAACGTTTTACTGATGAATATCTTAAACTTATTGGAAAGTCACTTAGTGAGCACTGAAGAAAGGTACTAGGTTATTATTGAATGGAAGAGAGACAGTGAAGACAAAGGGAAGCTGAGAACCCAAGATGCCAGCAGAGCGAAGGAGGAAGCAGCTGGGTCTCACATCAAAAGACCCAGGTTTTCAGCCCAAGCTGCATGACCTGTTTGCGGTGTGAACACAAGAACGTTGTTGAACTTGTTAGAAAATTGATCTCTTCATTTCCAGTTACAAAGTGTTGGTCACTGCATTACTATTCACATGAGAGTGTAATTTATAAGCAGTTGGCCAGAGAGGCAGATGAACTACAAGGAGCCAGGCAGATGTGCATTACGGTCGTACAAAGCTGGAGCAAATGAAGAGATGAGCATTGCTACTTCCTCTTGTCATCTGTCCCTATATCTCCATGACATGTATAGCAGGTAATATAAACACAGAAACGTGTTGACAAAAAGGACAATTTATTTCTTCAATCAAGAGCTTTGCAAACAAAAACGACAGGTACCCATTGCTCTGTGTTCAAGGCCTTGTCCACAGTCCAGTGGGCTCTCTGCTGGAGAGAAGTAGCCTTCTCTGGTGGGAGAGAAGGCACCAGAAAACAAAATATGTGGGAGTCATATGACTTCATACCCTGAGTGGTCAGTGAGCAGTAGCCAGATTTTATTTGCTTATTTGGGGAACAACTTCTCCAGCCTTTGGGCAGTCCCTGGTGCCCCCTCCTCTTTCTCGTACTGTTCAGAGGCAGACATAACCCTGTGCCTGGACTGGTAAACATTTATGTAACTCCACTGCTTGACACTAGTGTGAAATTACTGATATGTTGGGATCCTCTGTTTTCCCTAATTAGACCAGTGAGTGAGGGATTTGCAGAAACACTTCCAGAGACTCTCACTTTAATATTAACTAATATGCACTTGGCCTACTTTTTGATTTTCCCACTGAACATATAGGGTCAGTTTCTCATCTTGCTTGCCGCCCCTGTGGAGCAAGCTCGAGGCTCAGAACTGCAATGTTTCCAGAGGCAATGTCCTCCCTCTCTTCTCCCTGACCCTGTCCTTTGCCTTCTACCATGCTCTATTTGCTGACCATTCATGGACAGACAAACAGAAATGTGCTTTCATGGGTGTACAGGACTGTTTACAGGCCTGTAATGAACTCAACTCAGGAAATAAATCTGTTAAGAGTTCTAGATATGTTCTACCTGCATGGCTACTCTGTTGTAGATGGTTGTGCATCTTTAAATATAGGCTGACTTTCAGAACATTAAGATAATATTTATTCAGAATTTGTAAACAATAAAACAGGAAGACAAAAAGTTCTTTTCCATGAAGTTCTGACAGAAGCAGATTAGGAACAGTGACCTGGAGTGAGATGCTGTTAAATCCTGGGTCTTGAACCGACTTCTACAATCACCAGCTCATCAACTAATCCCAACTCCAGATTCTTCACCAGTTAATGAAAATAAAATCTGTTCTTTACCTGGTTATTAGTTTATAATGAATGTGATAGTAAATTTCTAGCCATATCCCGATATCTAAAAAACTAATCAAATTACTATTGTCATAGAATTAGTAACCTCCACCTAGCCCATCAGTTCTGAGGGTCTTATGTTATCCTCATACAAAGAAAATCAAAGTTGTAATCGTTAAATAAACATACTGGCTTGGGGTTGGAAAGAAGAGCATCAAAACCTTCAATTGGTAGTAGAAAGGAGGGCATCTATATCTTCAGTAGGTAGTGGGAAGCAGAACATCAGAACATTCAGTTAGTGGTAAGAAGGAGGGCATCAGGACCTTGAGTTGCTGTAGAGATGACAGTTCATCAAAGCTTTCAGTTGTCTATTCTGTCTTTTGAACATTAAGTAGGCCTACATTCTTTCTTTATGTTCTTTAAAATCATTGACTCCCAGCACCATGTGTACTTTCAGGTCAAAGAAAGCCAAAGAAGGGAAAAGCGGAAGAGAAGGGAGGGCAGTTCTGCAGGCCTGGTTTCCAACATTTGGTTGGTTAGAGAGGCTTCCTCTTCTAGAACAACATGGCACAGCATTTTTCAAGGCCCCTGTTGTTTTCAGTGCTCATGTTCTGCTGGGATGTTGTCATTTTATTTCAAACTTTAGTTCTGGCCAACTGTCAGACTGCCTAAGCACTGGAATCATGTTAAGAGTGTTCTTGGACAACATAAAGTAAATAGCTTTTTAAAAACTATGAATTCTATACTTCTGGATCTCCATTTATTTTCTAGTGATAGCCCTGGATGTGTGTATCAGTCTTATTCCCACAGCCTACTTGGCTCCAGAGTTTTGCCTAGCTCCCTACCATGGCTCTGTTATGATCTGAATTGAAACGTTTCCCACAGACCCTCGTGTTGAATATGTTTTCCCTAGCAAGGTGTATCATTCAGGAAATTGTGAGACTATTAGGAGGTGATGACACAGATAAAGGTCACTGTATACATACAGTCAGCTATGTTATCTCTGCCATACTCATACAATTCAGCTTTCAGTCCTGAATTCTTGACTTCTCTGTCTTATATCATATACTAACTTCCCTAGTATCTGGTAACTGCCTTGATGCTGTTGTAGGGATATCATGATTTGGGGAATAAACAGCTGGTGAACCAGCCATACCTCTTAATAACACACCAACACCGCTACCATCATTCCCTCATCATCAACTCTCATTTAACCCAGTATAAACCTCAGGGTTCTAAGTGCCATCATGCTTCTTTATTTCATTAAACTAAATCTACGCTATATTTTAGTTGTTATTATTGCTCCAAATGTACATATACAACATACTTCATACTTACATCACACATATATTCTCATACACCACATACACACAACACATACACTCATACCAAACACACTCATACCAAACACACACACACACACACACACACACACACACACACACACACACACACACACACACACACACACACACAGTTTCCATAAAGGTCCCTGGATCTTCCCTGTACATTGGGGAAATATCTTCTATTATTGCTGGTTAGTGGTTACTGGGTATATCAGCTCCTTTGACAGCTTTTTTCTCTTTAATCTTTTTGTATCTAGGTCATACATGGGTTATGAGACTTTTATAGAAATGAGAGACCCTGTCTATCTATTCTGGCACTGCCATATGCTCTAGGACCACAATGTCCACCCTGAGGAACAAACAATCACACTGTTTCTTAGTCTTGTTATCTGAAGTGTCTTACCTCGCTGGGAAAAGTTTTGCCTGTTCTTCTCCTCCACCCACCTCCTGTTCTGTTGCCGTCCTATCTCTCCCCTATTCCCACTCCCCTTCTCTCAATTTGTCTTTCTCTCCTCTTCCTCTTTCCCCCTCCATCCCCCTCTTTTCAAGTTTATCATTATCTTATTGTCTAATCTCAGAACACTGAGAAATTTGTAGAATGCTAGAAGAATATATATAACCTTTTATAGAAAGAAGAACAACACCTAGTCAGGGTAAATGAACTGTATATGCATATACACATTATAATAATCCTCTGCCATTAGATAAAACTGAATCCTTTACCCCTTCCTCCTTTCTCCCCAGATGCCATCAATTGTAGAGACAGACTCTTCACCATCCTTATCACATTTTTTAAAAAAAATTATTGGTTATTTTATTTATTTACATTTCAAACGTTATCCATGTCCCCGATTTCTCTGCAAACCCCTATCCCATTCCCCCTCTCCCTGCTTCTATGAGGGTGCTCACCCACCCACCCATCCCCAACTCCCTCCTCACTTCCCTAGCAAGCCCCTATTCTGGGTCATCAGGCCTTCAGAGGACCAAGGAGGGTTTCCCTGTCCCCATTGATGCCAGATAAGGCCATCCTCTGCTACATGTGGTATCTTTATCACTGTCATCATCTTCCTTGCCACCAATAGCAGGAACTTTTCCAAAAGCAACAATACTTTGGAATTAATGCAAGAAAGTGAAAATGAATCACATTTGCAATTGCTTGAAAGATTTTATTATCACTGTGAAGACATAAGGATCCACAATGCTAACCTCTAAGCTCCAAAAAACACTCACCTTGACCCAGACCAAGATGTTTCTTCTCTTTATGCATTCTTTAGCAATTCTAATAGCTTACCAATGCAAAACCATAAACTGCCTTGGTATATGGAGGAAGTTGGGATGCTCTTCATACAGACTAAACATATCAGCTCTTTGCTGACTTTCAGAAAGTTAGAGCTGGTGGCAGCAAATAACACACATTAAAGCAGCATCTCACTGATAGCTCCTTCTCTTATTCCCAGGTAAATTCTAACTTTATATAAATTCCATTTAACTAATGAGAAGGAAAACATACTCGAAGGTAAAGGAAGTGCAGGTGTAAGGTGGCCCGTTTAATGGGTAGAGAATTCCTCCCAAGAAATGGGCTTGCCGTCATTATTCCTACAGCTGCATGATTCCAGATCTTAAGTGCCTGGAGGCAGAGCCCAAAATACATCCCTAGTTTTGATTGCATGGGAACAGCTCCCATGTTCTGAGAGATAACTAGGTGTTCACCCACACAATCAGATGTTCTCAAACAGCACACCTGATAGTTCCCACATCGGCTTTGTAGAAGTGTTTTTCTTCAAAATGGCTGTGCTGCTTCTCAACATCAAATAGCCCTGAAGTGGTAACAGTTCTACACAAGTTAAGGCCTGTGTTCAGAACAACTACATCACACAGCCCCAAACTTTGTAATATTTGCTCATATATAAAAGTGGTGTGGGATTGGTAGAACAGTCTCCTCACCCCCACCAAGAGTGTTTTCAGAGTTCCTACTCCAATGACATTTCACTGAATATGGATCAGTAAATGGAGGAATCTAGTTACCTTCTCAAATGTAGCACCATCCTTCAGGTCTACATATCCCATTCCCAAATACCATCAGTTGTCCAGTGCCCTTCTCCTTCTTCCCTATCAGGTTAGGGGCTTAGCATTTGCTATATAGGGCTCAACTCATTTATACTGACTTTTCTCTACACATTTTCTCCACTTCATCTGTGGAACATTGTAAAAGGATTTGAAAAAATACCTAAGTACAAAGAAGTTACCTTGGTAGTCTGCTTAGTAGCCCCCAACATTATTTCTGACTCTCACTGTCTTTGACAGATTGGCAACTCCATAAATTATAGGTCAGTAGTAGCAACACAATTAGATCCACTCTTGTATAGTCTGCCATTATTCTTTCATAGTCTGCATGGGGAATGAAGAGTTTTCTCCCAATGTATGTGGGGGTGGGGCAGTTTCACATCACTTGTAAATTTATTTTTATATTCATGACAGTTGTTTTGTGTACTCCTACAAATTCTTCTTTGAACTACTTACAAAATCTCTCATTAATAAATTAAATAAAATATTTGACATGTGTTCACAAGTGTGTTTGTATCTCTATGAAAGTTATGATTCTATCTTTAAAATCTTCACTATATCTATTCTTGACATTGTTATTGATCTTAATTTGGATTTCCCAGAAAACAAAGACTAAAGTGCAAATTTGGTTGTGATTATTTCATTGTGGAGGAAAGAGGTGTGTAAGAGAATTTTCTATTACTATAACAAATACCTAAGATAATGAATTTATAAAAAGGTAAGGATTACTTTATTCAGAATTTCACAGGGTTTGACCCATGATGGGTTAGCCCCACTGCTTTGGGGCATACATGAGATGGGCCATCTTGCCAAGTTCTTGTGATAGAATAAACTCCTCAGCTAGTGGTGAACAGGAAGGAAGAAGAGAAAGGAAGAATCAGAGCCCAATGACCTGAAATCCCCCTCTAAGTCCTACCTCTTAAAATTCTGTTACCTCTAAACAACATTATGATGTTGGCCAAATGTTTAACACACAGGCTTCTGAGGGTCATTACAGCTCTGAACTACAGCAGCAGACCCCAGAGGTGTGTATTAATAATGTTTGAAGATGAAAGGAATAACCACTAGTGATTACAGATCTGATTACCCTGAGCACTGGAGCTCAGTTCCTCTGGGGCATCTCCTAAGAGCTATTATAGAATATACACCTCAGAATTGCTCATGCATGAGATATAAGGTAAGGTTGTTTCTCTTCCAAGCTCTATCTTCTTACTGGTTGAGGGTTACCTTTGGTGTGGTAACTCTTTGTAATTCCTAGTTGTATCTTCCATGCTCTTATTAACAGAAAAGAGTGTGGAGCGGGAAGTTGAAGAAATACTGCTCTTTGTAGCTGAAGTCTCACATTGAAAAGAATGCTTAGAACCTCTGTGAAAAGCCCAGACAGGTAGAGGCAGTGTGAAAGAGGTCACCCAATCAAATGCATGGCCAGTAAAAGTGACTTAAAGTGGCATCATTATATCCTTATTCAACTGAGAACCTTTGTTCAATTTCCCCTGGCTTTATGATGAGTTCTAAACAAATGGCCCTGCATACTCTGACCTTGGTCTCATCTGCAACCTCTGTCTCTCCACATTCGCTTCCTCCATCTTTCCTCAGATACTTGCTATCTTTCTGGATACTATTTTAACTCTTTGTGGTAATTATTCATCCCATCTAGCTAATTCATCTTTAGCTAGCACCAGAAGTATTAAATGGCTACCCATCATTTCCTTTCCATCTGCTGTCAATTTATTTCCACTCCTGTCTTATGTCACTGTTCTGCAATTTGTTTGTCTTTATCACAGCATAAAGTACACTGGGTTACATTTGTATTTTCTCTTTTCTCTCTGTCTCCACTTGAGGTCTTGGGGAACAGAAATAACACCTATACATCTTCATAGCACCAGTGCTGGAGGGCTTCTCAACCAAAGCATGAACTCAAAAAAAAAGTTTGCTGACTTAGTGAAGTACTTGTTCTGTAGTGCAACGTAATTTGAAATGTAAATAAAGAAAATATCTAATAAAAAAGAAGTATTTCAAACAAAAAGGAGTTTGCATTAGTCAGGATAGGCCAAACTTATTCTTCAGGGACACTCTAGAAACTTTAAAATATTTGCCATTTATCCCATATATCAATCATATTTGAGCAGAAGGCCTTTGCTTATAACAGTTAATTAATCAGGATGCTAGCTGGTCTCCTAATGAATTTATCTCATCATGTTACCTCTTTAATAAATAGGGCCATTGCAAGCATCCTCAAGAAAAGAATGACACCAGATTCTTGTGGTGCATCCAAAAGACCCTGAAAGAAACTCTAGGATGCAAGTAGTATATTTGGGAGGCGATTTCAGGAAGGAGTGTGAAGGAGCTGGAAAAGTGATACAGGAAAGGGAGAAAAAAGAAAAAGGAAGCAAGGATGGAGGGAGGAAAGGATGAAGGAAAGGAATTCCTATGAAGAGCATCTAAGGTTCACTCACCAGGCCTCCATATAGAAAAGATCTGCCCACATTGTTCTGAGAAGTCAGATGTTACTCTGATGGGTGGGTTTTTACATGTGACTTGTGGGTTTTCTCTTGAAGCTTTTAATGCTCTCTCTTTGTTTTGAATATTTAGTACTTTAGATATAATACACTTTTTCTACTTTCTTTTCTGGGTCTATCTGTTTGGTGTTCTGTCTACTTGTGTCTGTATGGGTGTGTCTTTATTTATTTGAGAGAAGTTGTCTTCTATGATCTTATTTAAGTGATGATATAGTCTATTAACCTGGCATTTCTATCCTTCAATTATACTTGTTAAATTGAGTACTTGATCTTCTCAATGAAAACTTTGGAAGCCAGAAGTTATTTTAAATTCCAAGAAAATGCAGACGTCAACCTAGACTTCTATACCCAGCAAAATTACATGCCCTAGTTAAAGGAGAATGAAAACACTTTCTTTTTTTTTCTATTCTTTTTTATTTTCTATATTCTTGGTTTACATTCCAAATGATTTCCCCTTTCTGGGTTCCCCCCTCCCCATAAGTCCCATAAGCCCTCTTCCCTATGCCCTTTCCCCAATCACCCTGCTCCCATTTCTCTGTCCTGGTACTCCCCTACAATGCTGGATCAAGCCTTTCCAGGACCACGCCCTCTCCTTCCTTTTCTTGGGAAACATTTGATATGTTAATTGTGTCTTGAGTATTCAGAGCTTCTGGGCTAATTAATATTCACCTATCAGTGAGCGCTTTCCATGTGTATTCTTTTGTGATTGGCTTACCTCACTTAGGGTGATATTTTCCAGTTCTAACCATTTGCCTAAAAATTTCATGAAGTCATTGTTTTTAATTGCTGAGTAGTATTCCATTGTATAAATATACCACATTTTCTGTATCCATTCCTCCATTGAGGGACATCTGGGTTCTTTCCAGCTTCTGGCTATTATAAATAAGGCTGCTATGAACATAGTGGAGAATAAGCCATTGGTGTTCTGTTCAGGAAATTTTCCCCAGTGCCCATTGTTTGAGACTTTTCCTTACTTTCTCTTCTATTAGATTCAGTGTATCTGGTTTTATGTGGAGCTCTTTGATCAACTTAGACTTGAACTTTTATAGGAAGAATGGATAAATTTGCATTCTACATGCTGATTTCCAGATGAACCAGCACCATTTGTTGAAAATGCTGTCCTTTTTACCACTGGATGTTTTTAGCTCCTTTGTCAAAGATCGAGTGACTATAGGTGTGTGGGTTCATTTCTGGTCTTTAATTCTATTCCAATGTTCTTCCTCCTTGTCACTGTACAAATGCCATGCAGTTTTTATCACTATTGCTCTGTAGTAGAGCTTGAGGTTAGAAATGGTGATTCCCCCAGAAGTTCTTTTATTACTGAGAATAGTTTTTTCCTATCCTGGGTTTTTGTTATTCTAAATGAGTTTAAGAATTGCTCTTTTTAACTCTATGAAGAATTTAGTTGGAATTTTTATTGGATATTTTCCTTTTTTTATTTCTAATGTTTTCCCCTTGCCAGGTTTCCCCCTCAGAAACTCCCTATCCCATGTCCCCTCCCCCTGCCTCTATGAGGGTGCTTCCCACCCACCCACCCACTCTCGCCTTCCAGCTCTGGCATTCTGCTACATTGGGGCATCGAACACCCTCAGCCCCAAGGGCCTCTCCTCCAACTGATGTCCAATATGTGGCTATCCTCTGCCATGTATTTGGCCAGCACCAAGGGTCCCTCCACATTTGAGTTGGAATTTTGATGGGTATTGCATTGAATCTGTAGATTACTTTTGCTATTAAAAGCAATGACTTCATGAAATTCAAAGGCAAATGGATGGAACTTGAAAATATCATCCTTAGTGAGGTAACCCAGTCACAAAAGAACACACACAGTATATACTCACAGGTAAGTAGATGTTAGCCCCAAACCCCAGAATACCCAAGATTCAATTCACAGACCATATCAAGCCCAAGAAGAAGGAAGACCAAAGTGTGTATGCTTCAGTGCTTCTTAGAAGGGGGAACAAAATACTCACAGGAAGAAATATGGAGAAAAAGTATGGAGCAGAGACTGAAGGAAAGGCCATCTAGAGATTGCCCCACATGGGGATTGATCCCATATACAGTTGCCAAACCCAGGCACTATTGTGAATGCAGGGAAATGCTTGCTGATGGAAGCCTGATACAGCTGTCACCTAAGAGACTTTACCAGAGCCTGACAAATACAGAGGAAGATGCTCAAAGCCAACCATTGGACTGAGCACAGGATCCCTGATGGAGGAGTTGGAGAAGGGATTGAAGGAGCTGAGAGATTTGTAGCCCCACTGAGGGATCAACAATGTCAACCAGCCAGACACCCAGTGCTCCGGGGAGTGGAGAGGCACTGGACCAAAAACCAAAGAGTACACATGGAGAGACCCATGGATTGGGCAGCATATGTTGCAGAGGACGGCCATGTTGGACATCAGTGGAAGGAGTAGCCTTTAGGCCTGTGTGTGTTCAATGCTGCAGTGTAGGGGAATTCCAGGGCAAGAAGGCAAGAGTTGGTGGATGGGTTGTGGAACACCCTCAGAGAGGCAGGGGGAGAGGTATGGGATGGGGTTTCCATAGAGGAGACCTGGAAAGGGTATAACATTTGAAATTTAAATAAATAAAATATCTAGTAAAAAATGGCAATCAACATAGAACTTTCAATAATGACGACTTCTAAATATTAATGTCTTCATATCCCAAAGCAAAGGACATGGGTCAGCTGAATTAATTAAAAATCAAAATCCATCTTTTTATTATCTATAGAAACTCCTACATAAATAAAGGATAAAACCCACCCTTCCTTAAAATGAAAGGAAGAAATAATATATTTCAAGTATTTAGAACCAGGAAATAATCTGGTATTAGTATCCTAAAATCAGATATTTATCTATCTGTGTGTCTACAACACACACACACACACACACACACACATTATATATATATATATATATATAAATATATATATATATATTTATACACATATACACACACACACACACACACACACACACACCAAAGTCTGAAACAACAAATTTTATTAAAAGCATATTATTGGAATTAAAGACATGTATTAACATCAACCTAATGAAAGTAGATGATTATAATACTCTACTTTCTCCTATAGACAGATCAGATCATGTAGAAAAAAAAGAGAAACATCATAACTAAATCATATTATATATTAGATCGAACATATATCTATAGACTCTCCCATCCAAACACCATGTACTATTCAACAGGCCATGAGAGCTACTCTAAAATAGATAACAAACTGGGACACAAAGAAAATCTTACCAAATTCAGAAAAATGTAATATCTCTGTATATGCTCTTGAATAAGAGAACTCTCTTCACAGTTTTATATGTTTGAATACCAGGTCCCCAGCTGATGGAACTATTGGGAAAGGATTAGAGGTATGGCCTTGTTGGATGGTGTGTGTCACAGTGAGTGGGGAAAGCTTTGAGGTCTCAAGCCCATGCCATTCCCAATTAGAGCTTTCCCCCTTGACCTTCTACATCATGGTTGTGGATCAGCTGTCAGCTGTTACTCTACATCCATGCCGACCTTTCTCCTGCCAGGCTCGCGCCACCACATAGTCACAGACTCACTTCTGGTACAGTAATCTCCTATTAAATCCTTTTTTCTATAAGTTTACTTGGACATGGTGCTTTGTCAAGGCAGTAGAAAAGTAGCTAAGATATTATCGGATCACAATACAATAAAACTTAAAATCAATATCAAATGAATCCCCAGTAACTATACAAACTTATGGAGATTAAGTAATACACTGCCAAATAATGAATTAAAGAAGAAATGAAGTAAATAAAAACATTCTTGAAATTAAATGAAAATAAAAACAGTATATAAATACATTATATAATATAAATACATTATAATTTTAGAGATATATTTTTATTTTTTATTTTTATTTTTTAATTTATTTTTTATTTTTTATTTTATTTTATTTATTTGATATATTCTTTATTTATACTTCAAATAATTTCCCCTTTCATGGATTCCACCTCCCCAAAAGTCCTATAAGCCCTCTTCCCTCCCCCTGTTCCCCAATCCATGCCTTTCTAATTCCCTGTCCTGGTAATCCCCTACACTGCTACACTGAGTCTTTCCAGGACCAGGGGCGTCTCCTTCCTTCTTCTTGGGCATCATTTGATATGTGAATTGTGTCTTGGGTATTCCAAGCTTCTAGGCTAATATCCACTTATCATTGTGTGTATACCATGAGTGTTCTTTTGTGACTAGGTTACCTCACTTAGGATAATATTCTCCATACACATGGAAGCTGAACAATGCTCTACTCAATGATACCTTGGTCAAGGAAGAAATAAGGAAAGAAATCAAAACCTTTTTAGAATTCAATGGAAATGAAGGCACAACATACCCAAATTTATGGGACACAATGAAAGCAGTGCTAAGAGGAAAACTCATAGCTCTGAGTACCTCCAAAAAGAAGCTGGAGAGAGCATACACTAGCAGCTTAACAGTACACCTGAAAGCTCTAGAACAAAAAGATGCTAATACACCCAAGAGGAGCAGATGGCAGGAAATCATCAAACTCAGGGCTAAAATCAACCAAGTTGAAACAAAAAGAACTATACAAAGAAGAGACAAAACCAGGAGCTGGTGCTTTGAGAAAATCAACAAGATAGATAAACCTTTAGGCAGACAAACCAGAGGGCACAGAGACAGTATCCAAATTGACAAAAACTCAGGAGAAAACAGGTGCTAGAGACATATTATAAGCAACACAAGAGCAAAATTTATATCTTGAAGCATATACACTGAAAAACCAGAAAGCAGAAATAAATAAATAAAGAATGATAAAATTGGAGAATTTAGAAAACAAGAACAAACCAAACCCCAATTCAGTCCATTGGAAGGATAATAAAAAATCAGAGCTGAAATCAATGCAACAGAAATAAAGAAAACAATAAACAGAATCTTGATCTAAATACTGGCTCTTTGAGAAGGTAAACAAGATTGACAGATCCTTGGCCCTGCTGACCACAAAAAAAAAAAAAAAAATCTAAATTAACAGAATAAAAAATGAATAGGGAAACAATCCAACAAGAGCACACCCCCAAAATGGAATTATGATAAGGGGCTACTTTAAGAATCTATACACCATTAAATTAGAAAATATAAAAGAAATGGATACATTTCTAGATTCATCCAAACTACCAAAGTTAAACAGAGATGATATCAATGACTTAAACATACCAGATAAGGACATTTTAACAGTTATGCAGAACATTCAGACCACAATCCCGGGCCCACATAGATGGCACAGAAAAATTCTACCAGATTTGGAAAAAAATCTACTGCAAATAGTTTTAAAATTATTCAAAAATAAAAATGAAGCAAAGAAACAGACTCTAATACCAAACCTAGGTAAAGAAATAACAACAATAAAACTACAGGCCAATATCTCTGAAGAACATGTATAGATGAAAATCCTCAATAAAATATTTGCAAAGCACATAGTCATATACTAAAATGATCATCTACCACAATTGAGTTGTCATTATCCCAGAGATACAGGGATGTTTCAAAATTTGTAAGTCAATATATGAATAAATCATACATAAACTTAAAGACAAAAATTATATCATCATCTCAATAGACACAGAAAAAGCTCTTAACGACTTTTCTTTTGCAGTCTGCTTGCTAAGACACAACAGCGAAGAAACCATCATTCTTCATATGCAGCTCCATCTTCCCTTCCAATTATGTGAGTTTACATTTTAAAGGCATCCACCTGTAAGACTTGCCTTTTTTAACTTCCTAGCTGTTCAAGAACTATTACAGGCTCTCCAGATTACTTTTTCTGCTGCTGCAACACCTCCCGAGACTCCATGGGTATCTCAGACTCTTCAGAGCACCATGGTGGCTGCTGGTCGCCACTGTTATTCTTGTTTTCTCTCTTCAAAGATTTTTTTTAATCATGAAGGCATACTGAATTTTGTTAAAGGCCTTTTCTGTTTTCTTGAAATGATCCAGTATTTATGGTGCTTCAGAAGCCAGAAACCTTGAAGCAGACCAATGGATGACCTTTGCAGTAAATATTTGAGTATAGAGCTGTCTATGATACATGCATACATGCATGCATACACATACACACACACACACACAGACACACACACACACACACACACATACACACACACAATGCAGTTTCCAATTCCAATACAATGAACTATGATGAATGAATTTTCAATAGAAAGATGGGAAAGGTAGAGGAACCAACTCAGAACTAGAGACAGGATAATGATGCCAGGAAGGAGAGAAGCCTGATGTGGATGGGAACATGTCCTTGCTGAGTGAAGCCAACAGACTGGTGTGCAACAGCCTGGAGCTTGCACTAACTCAGCCCCACACCCAATCTATTTTTTGTTTTTAATTTACATTTCAAATGTTATCTCCTTTCCCTGTTTCCCCTCTGCAACCCCCATTCCATCCCCCTTTACCCTGCTTTTATGAAGGTGCTCCCCAACCCACCTACTACCCACTCCCACCTTACCCCCCTATCATTCCTCTACACTGAGGCATCAAGCCTACACAGGGCCAACCCCCACCTCATTGATGCCAGATAAAGCCCCTTTGGCACCTTCAGTATTGCCCATAACTCCTCCATTGGGGTCCCTGTGCTCAGTCCAATGGTGGGCTTTGAGCATCCAAGCCTCTGCATCTGTATTGGTCAGGATCTGGCAGAGCCTCTCAGGAGACAGCTGTATCAGGCTCCTATCAGCAAACACTTCTTGGCATCAGCAATAGTGTCTGGGTTTGGTGTCTGCATGTGGGATGGACACCTAGGTGGGGCAGTCTGTGAGTGGCCTTTCCTTCAGTCTCTGCTCCTACTTTGTCCCTGTATTTCCTTTAGTCCAGAAAAATTGTGGGTTGAAATTATGGACATGGGTGGGTGGACCTATTCCTCAAATGGAGGGCCATGTCTAATCCCTGGATAGGATCTCCACAGGTTCTCCCTCCCCTTTGTGTAGTATTTCAGCTAATGTCATCTTTGTGGAGTCCTGGGAGGCTCTTGCTTTCCTGGCATCTGGGACTTTCTGGTGGCTACTCCCAGTTCCTCATCCACCATTGCCACATATCTCTGTTCAATTCCCTGTAACTCTGTACATCTTCTCCACCTCTTCCCATACCTGATTCTTCCCCTTTTCCCCTCCCCCTCTTCACTTCCTTGCAAGTCCATCCCATCCTCGACTTCATTTGATTATTTTGTCCCTCCTTCTAAGTAGGACTGAAAGATCCACTCTTTGGTCTTCCTTCCACTTGAGCTTCCTGTGGTCCCTGAGTTGTATCATGGGTATTCCATGTCCTTTGCCTAATATCCACTTATCAGTGAGTACATACCATATCTGGTTTTTGTAACTGAGTTACCTCACTCAAAATGATATTTTCTACATCCATCCATTTGCCTGTGAATTTCATGAAGTCACTGTTTTTAATAGCTGATTAGTGTTCCATTGTGTAAATGTACTACATTTTTGTATCTATTCCTCTGTTGAGGGACACCTGGGTTGTTTCCAACTTCTGGATATTATAAATATGGCTGCTATGAATACAGTAGAGCATGTGTCCTTACTACATGAGCATAGTCTGGATATGCCCAGGAGTGGTATAGCTGGGTGCCACCAGACTGATTTCCAGAGTGGTTGAACCAGCTTGCAGTCACAGTCCAACCAGCAATGGAGAAGTGTTCCTCTTTCTCCACATCCTCTCCAGGATCTGCTATCTCCTGAGGTTTTGATCTTAGCCATTCTGACTGGTGTGAAGTGGAATCTCAGGGTCATTTTGATTTACATTTCCCTGATGACTAAGGATGTTGAACATTTCTTTAGGTGCTTCTAGGCCATTTGAGTTTCCTCAGTTGAGAATTCTCTGTTTAGCTCTGTCCCCCATTTTTAACAAGGTTATTTGGTTCTCTGGAGTCTAACTTCTTGAGTTTTTTTTTGCGTATATTGGATATTAATTCTCTATCTGATATATGCTTGGTAAGGATATTTTCCCAATCTGTTGGTTGCCATTTTGTCCTAATAACAGTGTCCTTTGCCTTACAGAAGCTTTGCAATTTTATGAGGTTCCATTTGTCAATTGTTGATCTTAGAGCTTTAGGCATTGGTTTCTGTCCAGGAAAATTTCCCCTGTGTTCTAGGGTTTTCCTCACTTTTACTTCTATTATATTCAGTGTATCTGGTTTTTTGAGATTATCCCCCTTGGACTTGAGCTTTGAACAAGGAGATAAAAATGGATCAATTTGCGTTCTTCTACATGTTGACTGCCAGTTGAACCAGCACCTTTGTTGAAAATGATGTCTTTTTTTAAAAATATTTTTATTTTCTATATTCTTTATTTACATTCCAAATGATTTCCACTTTCCCGGATCCTCCCTCCCCATATGTCCCATAAACTTTCTTCTCTCCATCAAGGACCTCCATGTAAAACCAGACACATTGAAACTAATAGAAAAGAAACTGGGGAAGACCCTAGAGGACATGGGCATGGGGAAAAAGTTCCTGAACAGATCACCAATAGCTTATGCTCTAAGATCAAGAATTGACAAATGGGACCTCATAAAATTACAAAGTTTCTGTAAGGCAAAGGACAGCATTAAAAGGACAAAACGGCAACCATCAAATTGGGAAAGGATATTCATCAACCCTACATCTGATAGAGGGCTAATATCCAATATATACAAAGAACTCAAGAAGTTAGACCCCAGGGAACCAAATAACCCTATTAAAAATGGGGTACAGATCTAAACAGAGAATTTTCACCTGAAGAAATTCGGATGGCCGAGAGGCACCTTAAGAAGTGCTCAACATCATTAGCCATTAGGGAAATGCAAATCAAAACAACCCGGAGATTTCACCTTACACCAGTCAGAATGGCTAAGGTTAAAAACTTAGGAAAAGGGGGCTGGGGAGATGGCTCAGCAGTTAAGAGCACCCGACTGTTCTTCCAGAAGTCCTGAGTTCAATTCTCAGCAACCACATGGTGGCTCTCAACCATCTGTAATGGAATCTGATGCCCTCTTCTGATGTGTCTGAAGAGAGCAATGGTGTACTCATATAAATAAATAAATAAATAAATAAATAAATAAATAAATAAATCTTAAAAAAAAAAACTCAGGAAAGGTGTTGGCGAGGATGTGGAGAAAGGGGAACACTCCTCCACTGCTGGTGGGGCTGTAAGATGGTACAACCACTTTGGAAATCAGTCTGGTGGTTCCTCAGAAAATGATGTCTTTTTAACACTGGATGGTTTTAGCTCCTTTGAAAAAGATCAAGTGACCATAAATAGGTGTGTGGGGTTCATTTCTGGATCTTCAATTCTATTTCATTGATCTACGTCCCTGTCACTGTATGAATATTATGCAATTTTTATCACTATTGCTCTGTAGTAGAGCTTGAGGTAAGGGATGGTGATTCTCCCAGAAGCACTTTTATTGTTAAGAATAAGTTTTCCTATCCTGGGTTTTCTGTTATTCCTAATGAGTTTGAGAATTGCTCTTTATATCTCTATGAAGAACTGAGTTGGAATTTTGATGGAGATTGCAATGAATCTGTAGAATGCTTTCAGCAAGATGGCACTTTTACTATATTAATCCTGCTAATCCATGAGAATGGGAGATCTTTCCATCTTCTGGGGTCTTGAATTTCTTTCTGCAGAGACATGAAGATCCAGTCTCTGGAAGGAAGAATACACACACTTGCTTGGTTAGAGTCACACCAATATTTTTTATATTGTTTGTTACTATTATGAAGGGTATTGTTTCCCTAATTTCTTTCTCAGCCTGTTTCTCCTTTGAGAATAGGAAGGCTATGGATTTGTTTGAGTTAATTTTATATCCAGTCACATGCCTGAAGTTTTTTTTATCAGGTGTAGGAGTTCTCTGGTGGAATTTTTGGGGTCATTTAAAAATACTATCATATCGCAGGTGGCGGCTGCAGCAGCGGTGGCAGTGCAGCAGTGGCTGGTCCAGCTGAAGGGCCATCAGCAGTGGAACCAAGGCGACACAGGGTCCAGTTAGGCCCTGCGCCCACGACTACTGACCTTCACTGACCAGCCGGGCGGCAAGCAGCTGTGGTTATGCGGCGCCTTTCGCTGCATGGAAGCCACTTCAGAACTCAGCCTCCTGCCAGTCAGGAGAGGCTCACCTCCATCTTGGTTTCGGACTCAAGAGACATCGGACAGACTGAGGTAAATAAACATAATCCGAGGCCAACACCGTGGGGGTCTGAGCCCGACGGGCGTTGGCCTGCACCCAGGCCCTGGGCTGGTCGGGGGGCCATCGGGGTGCCAACCCAGCCAGGAGGTTTTTTGCCTGGGCCTGCGCGAGCCGCCATTTTGCCTGCAGGACGACAGAGAGCTCTGGTGGGCAGAGCCGTAACAGGCATAGCCTGAGGCTAACAAAGCGGGGGTCTAGGCCCCAAAAGGCACAGGACTGACCCCAAGAACTGGGCGGCTTGGTGGGCCATCTGTGTGTTAACCCGCCCAGGAGGTTGTTAGCACAGCAGACTCTCCCAGTGCTTTCAGGGAGCGCGGGCGCACACGCCCGCCATCCGGGTCACCTGGCGGACCCAATTAACAGTCATAGTCCTAGGGGAACTTTGCTCGGACCTTGGCCTCCCAGGCTTTTGCCTGGACTCAGGGCCTGGGCGGCCAGGCTAACCTTGTGTGTGCCAGCCCAGTTGGGGGATCGCCTGCCCAGCGGAGTGAGCGGAACACAGGAGAGGTCACAGCAGCATACACCGTCAGCGCTCCCTGGGGGTGCACACGGGCTCCATCTGGTCCACAGACACAATCTGGGGCAAGGCCTCAGGCGGAAGCCCTCAGCTCAACTCTCTCCGCTTCCAGATCCAGATCAGCCTGGGCAAGCGCACCACATCTCCAGGTCCTGCAAGAGGCTAGCAGGGCTTCCGGGAGGCCAGCTGGGAGAAGTCAGTGTGCTCCAGTAAACCAAGCGGGCCCCAGCAGGAGCCTTCGGGTGCCTGCTTCGGGATCTGAACAGCCTGGGCAGCAGCACCCTGTCTACAGGCAGTGCAGGGGGTAAGCTGTGCACCAGAGGCCAACGGGGAAGGGGCAGCTTGCACTGGTGAGTCCAGCACTGACAAGACCAAGTAACACCAGTGAGAACTAGATGGCAAAAGGCAAACGCAGGAACGTCACTAACAGAAATCAAGGCAATATGGCAACATCTGAACCCAATTCTCCTCTACCAGCATGTCCTGGATACCCCATCACACCAGTAAAACAAGATTTGGATTTAAAATCACTGGTCATGATGCTGGTACAGGAACACATGAAGGACATACTTAAAGAAATTCAGGAGAAAATGGATCAAAAGTTAGAAGCCCTTGCAAGGGAAACACGAAAATCATTGAAAGAAATCCAGGAGAATACAAAAGCCAACAAGGAGGAAACTGAAAAAACACTTAAAGAAATACAGGAGAACTTTGGTCAACAGGCTGAGGTCATGAAAGAGGAAACACAAAAATCTCTTAAAGAATTACAGGAAAGCACAAACAAGCAAGTGAAGGAGCTAAGCAAAACCATCCAGGATCAAAAATCAGAAGTAGAAACAACTAAGAAAACTCAAAGGGAGACAACTTTGGAGATAGAAAGCCTTGGGAAGAAATCAGGGGACAGAGATGCAAATATCAATAACAGAATACAAGAGATAGAAGAAAGAATCTCAGATGCTGAAGATTCCATAGAAACCATGGACTCAACAGTTAAAGAAAATGCAAAATGCAAAAAGCTTGTAACCCAAAATAACCAGGAAATCTAGGACACAATGAGAAGACCAAACCTAAGGATTATAGGCAT
This sequence comes from Apodemus sylvaticus, assembly GCF_947179515.1. Taxonomy (NCBI): domain Eukaryota; kingdom Metazoa; phylum Chordata; class Mammalia; order Rodentia; family Muridae; genus Apodemus; species Apodemus sylvaticus. The sequence goes on from NC_067480.1 coordinate 74,946,327, forward strand.
AGATGAGAGTGAAGATTTACAACTTAAAGAGCCAACAAATATCTTCAATAAAATTATGGAAGAAAACTTCCCTAACCTAAAGAGAGAGATGCCCATGAATATACAAGAAGCCTACAGAACTCCAAACAAAATGGACCAGAACAGAAATACTTCCCGTCACATAATAATCAAAACACCAAATGTTCTAAACAAAGAAAGAATATTAAAGGCAGTAAGAGAAAAAGGCCAAGTAACATATAAAGGAAGACCTATCAGAATCACAGCAGACTTTTCACCTGAGACTATGAAGGCTAGAAGGTCCTGGGCAGATCTCATGCAGACTCTAAGAGAACACAAATGCCAACCAAAACTACTATATCCAGCAAAACTCTCAATCACCATAGATGGAGAAACTAAGATATTTCATGACAAAACCAAGTTTACCCAATATCTATCCACAAACCCAGCCCTAAAAAGGATAATAGGAGGACAACACCAATACAAGGAGGGAAACTTCACCCTGGAAAAAGCAAGATAGTAACCTTTCATCAAACCCAAAAGAAGTTAAGCAATCAAATTTAAAAAATAACGTAAAAATGATAGGAAGTAACAATCACTATTCCTTAATATCTCTTAAAATCAATGGACTTAATGCCCCAATAAAAAGACACAGACTAACTGACTGGATACGTAAACAGGACCCTACATTTTGCTGCTTACAGGAAACACACCTCAGGGTCAAAGACAAACACTACCTTAGAGTAAAAGGCTGGAAGACAATTTTTTTTTTTATTATTCGATATAATTTATTTACATTTCAAATGATTTCCCCTTTTCTAGCCCCCCCACTCCCCGAAAGTCCCGCAAGCCCCCTTCTCATCCCCTGTCCTCCCACCCACCCCTTCCCACTTCCCCGTTCTGGTTTTGCTGAATACTGTTTCACTGAGTCTTTCCAGAACCAGGGGCCACTCCTCCTTTCTTCTTGTACCTCATTTGATGTGTGGATTATGTTTTGGGTATTCCAGTTTTCTAGGTTAATATCCACTTATTAGTGAGTGCATACCATGATTCACCTTTTGAGTCTGGGTTACCTCACTTAGTATGATATTCTCTAGCTCCATCCATTTGCCTAAGAATTTCATGAATTCATTGTTTCTAATGGCTGAATAGTACTCCATTGTGTAGATATACCACATTTTTTGCATCCACTCTTCTGTTGAGGGATACCTGGGTTCTTTCCAGCATCTGGCAATTACAAATAGGGCTGCTATGAACATAGTAGAACATGTATCCTTATTACATGGTGGGGAGTCTTCTGGGTATATGCCCAGGAGTGGTATAGCAGGATCTTCTGGAAGTAAGGTGCCCAGTTTTCGGAGGAACCGCCAGACTGATTTCCAGAGTGGTTGTACCAATTTGCAACCCCACCAGCAGTGGAGGAGTGTTCCTCTTTCTCCACACCCTCTCCAACACCTGCTGTCTCCTGAATTTTTAATCTTAGCCATTCTGACTGGTGTAAGATGAAATCTTAGGGTTGTTTTGATTTGCATTTCCCTAATGACTAATGAAGTTGAGCATTTTTTAAGATGCTTCTCCGCCATCCGAAGTTCTTCAGGTGAGAATTCTTTGTTTAACTCTGTACCCCATTTTTTAATAGGGTTGTTTGGTTTTCTGGAGTCTAACTTCTTGAGTTCTTTATATATATTGGATATTAGCCCTCTATCTGATGTAGGATTGGTGAAGATCTTTTCCCAATTTGTTGGTTGCCGATTTGTCCTCTTGATGGTGTCCTTTGCCTTACAGAAACTTTGTAATTTTATGAGGTCCCATTTGTCAATTCTTGCTCTTAGAGCATACGCTATTGGTGTTCTGTTCAGAAACTTTCTCCCTGTACCGATGTCCTCAAGGGTCTTCCCCAGTTTTTTTTCTATTAGCTTCAGAGTGTCTGGCTTTATGTGGAGGTCCTTGATCCATTTGGATTTGAGCTTAGTACAAGGAGACAAGGATGGATCAATTCGCATTCTTCTGCATGCTGACCTCCAGTTGAACCAGCACCATTTGTTGAAAAGGCTATCTTTTTTCCATTGGATGTTTTCAGCCTCTTTGTCGAGGATCAAGTGGCCATAGGTGTGTGGGTTCATTTCTGGATCTTCAATCCTGTTCCATTGATCCTCCTGTCTGTCACTGTACCAATACCATGCAGTTTTTAACACTATTGCTCTGTAGTATTGCTTGAGGTCAGGGATACTGATTCCCCCAGATTTCCTTTTGTTGCTGAGAATAGTTTTAGCTATCCTGGGTTTTTTGTTGTTCCAGATGAATTTGATAATTGCTCTTTCTAGCTCTGTGAAGAATTGAGTTGGGATTTTGATGGGTATTGCATTGAATCAGTATAGTGCTTTAGGCAAAATGGCCATTTTAACTATATTGATTCTGCCGATCCATGAGCATGGGAGGTTTTCCCATTTTTTGAGGTCTTCTTGCTGGAAGACAATTTTACAAGCAAATGGTCTCAGGAAACAAGCTGGAGTAGCCATTTTAATATCAGATAAAATTGACTTTCAACCCAAAGTCATCAAAAGAGACTCTGAGGGACACTTCTTGCTGGTCAAAGGAAAAATACAACAAGAAGAACTCTCAATCCTGAACATCTATGCTCCAAATGCAAGGGCACCCTCTTTCGTAAAAGAAACTTTATTAAAACTCAAAGCACACATTGCACCTAACACAATAATTGTGGGTGACTTCAACACTGCACTTTCCTCAATGGACCAATCAGGAAAACAGAAAGTAAACAGGGACACAATGAAACTAATTGAAGCTTTGGACCAATTAGATTTAACAGATATATATAGAACATGCTATCCTAAAACAAAAGAATATACCTTTTTCTCAGCACCTCATGGTACCTTCTCCAAAATCGACCATATAATTGGTCACAAGACAGACCCCAACAAATATAAGAAGATCGAACTAATCCCATGCCTCCTATCAGATCACTATGGAGTAAAAGTGGTCTTCAATATCAACAAAAACAACAGAAAACCCACATACACGTGGAAACTGAACAATATTCTACTCAATGATACCTTGGTCAAGGAAGAAATAAAGAAAGAAATTAAAGACTTTTTAGAACACAATGAAAATGAAAACACAACATACCCAAATCTATGGGACACAATGAAAGCAGTGCTAAGAGGAAAACTCATAGCCCTGAGTGCCTCCAAAAAGAAAATGGAGAGAGCATACATTACCAGCTTAATGATACACCTGAAAGCCCTGGAACAAAAAGAAGCTATTTCACCCAGGAGGAGTAGAAGGCAGGAAATCATCAAACTCAGGGCCGAAATCAATCAAGTAGAAAAAAAGAGAACCATACAAAAAATCAACAAAACCAGGAGCTGGTTCTTTGAGAAAATCAACAAGATAGATAAACCCTTAGACAGACTGACCAAAGGGCACAGAGAAAGTATCCAAATTAACGAACTTAGAAATGAAAAGGGAGATATAACAATGGAAACTGAGGAAATCCAAAAAGTCATCAGATCCTACTACAAGAGCCTTTACTCAACACAACTGGAGAATCTGGCGGAAATGGACAATTTCCTTGACAGATACCAAATATCAAAATTAAATCAGGACCAACTAGACCATCTAAACAGTCCCATAATGCCTAAAGAAATAGAAGGAGTCATAGAAAGTCTTCCAACCAAAAAAAGCACAGGACCAGATGGTTTCAGTGCAGAATTCTATCAGACCTTCAAAGAAGAGTTAACACCAATACTCTTCAAACTATTCTACAAAATAGAAACAGAAGAAACACTACCCAATTCCTTCTACGAAGCCACAATTACGCTGATGCCAAAACCACACAAAGATCCAACAAAGAAAGAGAACTTCAGACCAATTTCCCTTATGAACATCGATGCAAAAATACTCAATAAAATTCTTGCCAACCGAATTCAAGAACACATCAAAACGATCATCCACCATGATCAAGTAGGCTTTATCCTGGGAATGCAGGGTTGGTTCAATATACGGAAATCCATCAATACAATCCACTACATAAACAAACTCAAAGAACAAAACCACATGGTCATTTAATTGGATGCTGAAAAAGCATTTGACAAAATTCAGCATCCTTTCATGCTTAAAGTCTTGGAGAGAACAGGAACTCAAGGGCCATACTTAAACATAGTAAAAGCAATATACAGCAAACCGGTAGCCAGCATCAAACTAAATGGAGAGAAACTTGAAGCAATCCCACTGAAATCAGGGACCAGACAAGGCTGCCCCCTTTCTCCTTATCTTTTCAATATTGTACTTGAAGTACTAGCTCGGGTCATTCGACAACATAAGGAGGGCAAAGGGATACAAATTGGAAAGGAAGAAGTCAAACTATCATTATTTGCAGACTACATGATAGTCTACCTAAGTGACCCAAAAAACTCCACTAGAGAGCTCCTACAGCTGATAAACAACTTCAGCAAAGTGGCAGGTTATAAAATCAACTCAAGCAAATCAGTGGCCTTCCTATACTCAAAGGATAAGCAGGCTGAGAAAGAAATTAGGGAAATGACCCCCTTCACAATAGCCACAAACAGTATAAAGTATCTTGGGGTGATTCTTACCAAACATGTGAAGATCTGTATGACAAGAACTTCAAGACTCTGAAGAAGGACATGGAAGAAGACCTCAAAAAAAGGGAAAACCTCCCATGCTCATGGATCGGTAGAATCAATATAGTTAAAATGGCCATTTTGCCAAAAGCAATATACAGATTCAATGCAATACCCATCAAGATCCCAACTCAATTCTTCACAGAGTTAGAAAGAGCAATTATCAAATTCATCTGGAACAACAAAAAACCCAGGATAGCTAAAACTATTCTCAGCAACAAAAGAAAATCTGGGGGAATCAGTATCCCTGACCTCAAGCAATACTACAGAGCAATAGTGTTAAAAACTGCATGGTATTGGTACAGTGACAGGCAGGAGGATCAATGGAACAGGATTGAAGATCCAGAAATGAACCCACACACCTATGGCCACTTGATCCTCGACAAAGAGGCTGAAAACATCCAATGGAAAAAAGATAGCCTTTTCAACAAATGGTGCTGGTTCAACTGGAGGTCAGCATGCAGAAGAATGCGAATTGATCCATCCTTGTCTCCTTGTACTAAGCTCAAATCCAAATGGATCAAGGACCTCCACATAAAGCCAGACACTCTGAAGCTAATAGAAAAGAAACTAGGGAAGACCCTTGAGGACATCGGTACAGGGAGAAAGTTTCTGAACAGAACACCAATAGCATATGCTCTAAGAGGAAGAATTGACAAATGCGACCTAATAAAATTACAAAGTTTCTGTAAGGCAAAGGACACCATCAAGAGGACAAATCGGCAACCAACAAATTGGGAAAAGATCTTCACCAATCCTACATCAGATAGAGGGCTAATATCCAATATATATAAAGAACTCAAGAAGTTATACTCCAGAAAACGGAACAACCCTATTAAAAATGGGGTACAGAGTTAAACAAAGAATTCTCACCTGAAGAACTTCGGATGGCGGAGAAGCATCTTAAAAAATGCTCAACTTCATTAGTCATTAGGGAAATGCAAATCAAAACAACCCTAAGATTTCATCTTACACTATTCAGAATGGCTAAGATTAAAAATTCAGGAGACAGCAGGTGTTGGAGAGGGTGTGGAGAAAGAGGAACACTCCTCCACTGCTGGTGGGGTTGCAAATTGGTACAACCACTCTGGAAATCAGTCTGGCGGTTCCTCTGAAAACTGGGCACCTCACTTCCAGAAGATCCTGCTATACCACTCCTGGGCATATACCCAGAGGATTCCCCACCATGTAATAAGGACACATGCTCTACTATGTTCATAGCAGCCCTATTTATAATTGCCAGATGCTGGAAAGAACCCAGGTATCCCTCAACAGAAGAGTGGATGCAAAAAATGTGGTATATCTACACAATGGAGTACTATTCAGCCATTAGAAACAATGAATTCATGAAATTCTTAGGCAAATGGATGGAGCTAGAGAACATCATACTAAGTGAGGTAACCCAGACTCAAAAGGTGAATCATGGTATGCACTCACTAATAAGTGGTTATTAACCTAGAAAACTGGAATACCCAAAACATAATCCACACATCAAATGAGGTACAAGAAGAAAGGAGGAGTGGCCCCTGGTTCTGGAAAGACTCAGTGAAACAGTATTCGGCAAAACCAGAACGGGGAAGTGGGAAGGGGTGGGTGGGAGGACAGGGGAAGAGAAGGGGGCTTACGGGACTTTCAGGGAGTGGGGGGGGCTAGAAAAGGGGAAATCATTTGAAATGTAAATAAATTATATCGAATAAAAAAAACTAAAAAAAAATACTATCATATCATCTTGCAAATAGTGATATTTTTGACTTCTTCCTTTCCAATTTGTATCCCTTTGACCTCCTGTTGTTGTCTAACTGCTCTAGCTAGAACTTCAAGTACTATATTGAATACATAGGGAAAGAGTGGACTTCCTTGTCTAGTCCCTAATTTTAGGGGGATTGTTTCAAGTTTCTCTCCATTTACTTGGTGTGTTAGCTTCTAGATGCTGTATATTGCTTTTATTATGTTTAGGTATGGGCCTTGAATTCCTGATCTTTCCAAGCCTTTTAGCATGAAGGGATGTTGAATTTTGTCAAATGATTTTTCAGCATCTAATGAAATAACCATGTGATTTTTTTCTTTGAATTTATTTATGTAGTGTATTACTTTGATGGATTTCCATATAGAACCATCCATGCATCCCTGGAAGGAAGAATACGTGATCATGGTAAATGATCAGTTTGATGGTGCTCTTAGATTTGGTTTGAGAGAAATATATTGAGTATTTTTCCATCAATATTCATAAGGATAATTTGTCTGAAGTTCTCTTTCTTTGTTGGGTCTTTATGTGGTTTTGGTGTCACCATAACTGTGACTTCATAGAACGAATTGGATAGTGTTCCTTCTGTTTCTACTTTGTGGAATAGTTTGAAGAGTATTGGTATTAGGTCTTCTTTAACAGTCTGACAGAACTCTGCACCAAACCCATCAGGTCCTGGGCTTATTTTTGCTTGGGAAAATATTAATGAATTCTATTTCTTTAGGGGCTTTTGGGGCTATTTAGATGTTTTATCCAATCCTGATTTAAGTTTGATATGTTTTCTTTTTCTAGAAAACTGTCCAATTCTTCCAGATTTTCCAGCTGTGTTGAGTATAATCTTTGGCAATAGTATCTGATGATTTTAGATTTTCCTCAGTTTCAGTTATTATGTTTTTCTTTTTATTTTTTATTTTGTTAATTTGGATACTGTCTCTATGTCCTGTTGTTAGTCTGGTTAAGGGTTTATCTATCGTGTTGATTTTCTCAAAGAACCTGCTCCTGGTTTTGTTGATTCTTTGTATAGTTCTTTTTGTTTCTATTTGGTTGATTTCAGCCCTAAGTTCGATTATTTCTTCCTGTCTACTATTCATGGGTGTATTTCTTCTTTTTGTTCTAGAGCTTTCAAGTGTTCTGTTAAGCTACTAGTGTATGCTCTCTCGATTTTCTTTTTGGAGGCACTCAGGGCTATGAGTTTTCCTTTTAGCACTGCCTTCATTGTGTCCCATAAATTTGGGTTTGTTGTGCCTTCATTTTCAGTAAATTCTAAAAAGTCTTTAATTTCTTTCTTTATTTCTTCCTTGACCAAGTTGTCATTGAGTAGAGCATTGTTCAGCTTTCATGTGTATGTGGGCTTTCTGTTGTTTTTGTTGTTATTGAAGACCAGTCTCCTGTGGTGACCTGATAGAATGCCTGGGATTATTTCAATCTTCTTATATCTGTTGATGTCTGTTTTGTGACAGATTATATGATCAAATATGGAGAAGGTACCATGAGATGCTGAGAAGGTATATTCTTTTGTTTTAGGATGAAATGTCCCATAGACAGCCACTAGATCCATTTGGTTCATAACTTCTTTTTGCTTCATTGTGTCTCTGTTTAGTTTCTGTTTCTATGATCTGTCCATCGAAGAGGGTTGGGTGTTGAAGTCTCCCACTATTATTGTGTTAGTGCAATGTGTGCTTTGAGCTTTTGTAAAGTTTCTTTTTATGAATATGGGTGCCCTTACATTTGGAGCACAAATGTTCAGAATTTGGAATTTATTTGATAGATTGTTCCTTTCACAAGTATGAAGTGTCCTTCCTTATCTTTTTGATAACTTTTGGTTGAAAGTTGATTTTATTTGATACTAGAATTGCTATTTCAGCTTGTTTCTTGAGACCATTTGCTTGAAAAATTATTTTCCAGCCTTTTACTCTGAGGCAGTGTCTGTCTTTGTCACCGAGATGCATTTCCTGTATAAAGCAAAGTGTTGGGTTCTGTTTACATATACAGTCTGTTAATCTGTGTATTTTTATTGGGGAATTAGGTCAATTGATGTTAAGATATATTAAGAGATATTAAGGACCAGTGATTGTTGCTTCTGGCTATTTTTGATATTAGAGGTGGAGCTATTTTTGTGTGGCTATTTTCTTTTGTGTTTGTTGAAATGAGATTACTTTCTTGCTTTTTCTTGGGTGTGGTTTCCCTCCTTGTGTTGGAGTTTTCCATCTATCATATTACCCTTTGTAGGGTTGGATTTGTGGAAAGATATTGTGTAAATTTGGTTTTGTCATGGAATATCATGTTTTTGTCCATCTATAGTAATTGAGAATTTTTCTGGGCATAGTAGTGTGATCTGGCATTTGTGTTCTCTTAGGGTCTGTATGACATCTGTCCAAGATCTTGTAACTTTTGTAGTCTCTGATGAGAAGTCTGGTGTAATTCTGATAGGCCTTCCTTTATATGTTAATTGACCTTTTTTCCCATACTGCTTTTAATATTCTTTCCTTGTTTTGTGCATTTGTTATTTTGACTATTATGTGACAGGAGGAATTTCTTTTCTGGTCCAATCTATGTGAGTTCTGTAGGCTTCTTGTATGTTCATGGACATCTCTTTGTTTAGGTAAAGGAAGTTTTCTTCTACAATTTTACTGAAGATATTTACTAGCTCTTTAAGTTGGGACCCTTCTCTCTCTTCTATACTTATTATTCTTAGGTTTGGTTTTTTTCATTGTATTCTGGATTGCCTGGATGTTATGGGTTAGGTGCTTTTTGCATTTTGCATTTTCTTTGACTATTGTGTCAATGTTTTCTATGTTATCTCTGCACCTTAGATTCTCTCTTCTATCTCTTGTATTCTGTTGGTGTTGCTTGCATCTATGATGCCTGATCTCTTTCCTAAGTTTTCTCTCCAGGGCTGTCTGCCTTTGTGATTTCTTTACTGTTTCTATTTCCATTTTTAGATCCTAGATGGTTTTGTTCAATTGCTTCACCTGTTTGGTTTTGTTTTCCTGTAATCCTTTAAGGAATTTTTGTGTATCCTCTTTAAGGACTTCTGCCTGTTTACTGTGTTCTCCTGTATTTCTTTAGTGGATTTTTTTATGTCCTTCTTAAAGTGTTCTATCATCATCATGAGGTGTGATTTTAAATCAGAGTCTTGCATTTCTGGTGTTTTCAGGTATCTAGGATTTGGTGTGGTGGGAGAACTGGGTCCTGATGATGTCAAGTAGCCTTGCTTATGTTCTTTCCCTTGCCTCTTGCCATCTGGTTATCTCTGGTGTTAACTGATCTTGCTGTTTCTGACTATGAGTTGTCCCTACTGTAAGCATGTATGTCAGCACTCCTGAGAAACCAGTTCTCTCCATGAGGAATTTGTGTATGAAGAACTGTGGTACAGGGTCAGCTCTGGGGTGCATAAAGAAGCTGGAAAGATCTTGTCCCTGGCTGCTCCTCAGTTCCTGTGTCCTGGGGGCTCAGAGTAGATATCGTGGCCCTACCTGTGCTCACAGGTCTGTCTGCACTCCTGGGAGACCAGCTCTCTCCCGGCAGGACCCATGTATAGAGAGCTGTGGCAGAGGGTCAGCTCTGAGCACAGGTGGAAACCCCACCCCCAATTTTCTGCCCAGCACAGGATTACCTTGGCTCTGAGCAACAACAGGATATCCAAGATGAAGAATAGGTCATTTTCTTGAATGGAATAACTGTAAAGGAATTTATGGTCTGCTGTGGTATCCCAGGCTGTGTTGAAGCCCTGAGTTCATGAGAATGTCCATGGTCCTAAAGCATCCAGAAGTAGTGTTGACATTCCTGGCCAGAGTTACCAATGAAGACCATACAGATGCCACTGGCCAGTGCTGATGATAATGGTGTCCATGGTTTGTGTAGGCACAGAGGGCCATGTTTATGTCCATAGTCAGTACTATCATTTGGGAACCTTTCTGATGTTTGTGCTGATGCAGGAGATCATGTGGATGTCCATGATCCATGCTCGTGCCAGAAATCGTACCCATGTTCCTACAGATGGTAAAGGGCAAGGAAGCTACTTTTGCCATGGTATTGATGATCTAGACTCACAGCTACAAAAGAAGGACATAGAAGACTCTCTCTCTCTCTCTCTCTCTCTCTCTCTCTCTCTCTCTCTCTCTCTCTCTCTCTCTCTCTCTCTGTGTGTGTGTGTGTGTGTGTGTGTGAACACCACCCAAAAGTAACAGCCTAGATATAAAGACATTGAAGAGTTCTCTTTTAAAAAGTGATAAAAATGATGAAGAGTCACTCTCTACAGTTGATTTCTTCTGGGGATGAGGGGAAGAATAATGGACTTGGTTTTTATTTAGTTTGACCATGCTCCAAGGAGTATATGGGCAACACAGATTGGACTTGGTTTTCTCTTTCTTTCTTTTTTTAATTGGGGGGCATCATTGAAAGGTGGGGCAGAGAACAGACCTGGAAGGATAGGAAAGTGAGTGGGCTCAAGGTTATTAATTGGAAATTCCTACATAATCATTAAAAATATTATGGAAAAATCTTAAAATAGTTTTGGAGAAAACATACCTTAACATAGTTAAAAGTATGTCATCCTAAATGGAGAGAAACTGAAAGAAATGACTTAACAGTTAAGAACAAGACAGGACTGTCTGCTATCCCTACTCATTTTCAATGCAGTCTATGAAGCACTGTTCACATTATTAAGACAAGAGAAGATTAAATACATACAAATAGGGAAAGAAGTCAAATTATCCCTACTTAATAGATGATATGATATTATACAAACAAACAAACAACAAGAAAACTCTTTCCTAGTTGATTATCCAGTGTCAAGAGGTCTGGCTTAAACCTTGAAAAAGACATATTCAAACAAGCGATACTAAATGGACTCAGTAGGATTGCAGTAAAGAATTAATAAAAGAAAAGTTTAGGATTTTGAGAGACAATGAGGAGCCATGAGAAGAGTTACATGATGAATAGGGAAGAGTAGAAATTATGTAATTACAGTATTCATGTGTAAAATCCTCAAAACATAAAGTAAAATAAAATTTAAGAACAAAAGGAAATCACTAGCACACGGGATCCTGGGAACACAACATCTCATGCTCAGACCTTACTGCTTAGATGGTGCTTTTTGTACTTTAAGGATCTGTGAACAAGTTTCCAGGTCAAACACTCCTGGTGCACTGTTGCTTCCTGTTCCCATTTTATGAGACTAAGCAACAAGGCCCTGTGAAGATTCACTGAGAATTACATTTGTTAGGACTTTTGCTGACCTACTGAATGATTTTATTTCTTTATTAAAACAACTACTTATATTCAGCACCATTAGTGCTGCCTATATGTAATAGTGTATGAAAAACACCCACACCAAACAGTTTGGTTTGGATTTTGGTCCATAGTAACTTACACCTGAAGTCTTGCTGTGCTGGGATCTTGAGGATGATGTGTCTTTAAGTGGAAGATATTTTTACTGTCAGATCCTCCTGTTCTTTGCACTTCTGCTCCATTTGTCTGGCTGGTTGCTGTCCCTTTCCAAGCTTTGCTGAAGACTCACAACCCTATCCCATCCCTCTCATCTGAAATTCATCTTCTCTCTCTTCCCACCTCATTCTAGCTGCACAGAATAATTAATTTGACACAAAAGGAATCTTGTTCCATGCATTTCAAGATAAATACATGAAAAAAATCCATGATACATTGTATTATGCTGAAGTGGGGATGTGCCAGATCTCAAAGCCAAGGAGAGCCCTTCAGGCATGGCATACGCACTGAATGCTTCCATTGATCAGATTTAAACAGATGATTTTCATGATGTCTAGCTGAGAGAGACAGACTATATATTTTTCAAAAAGACGTCCTTCTCAGAAATACCTCCATGTGGGAAAAACAGACCTTGTACTCCTGGACATGTTGGGATGAGAGTATAAACAATGAGTCATGATGGTTCAGCCCCACAGAGCTGCAGGGAGTGAGACATGTTGACAGTGCAGGAGTCGGCTAGAGTTTGCCGGTTTCTTGGGAGATGGTATTCTATGTGCATTTGAGGAATGGAAATTTGAAATCTAGATATGCTTATTTCTTTATTCTGCTATTTTCAATGAACCAAATACTTCAGAACGTCAAAATAAGTTTATTTGTAAATTCATCTATCCGCCATTTTTATGTAATTTTTATCTTTATGAGATGGAAAGCAGGAGGAAATATGGAACAACAAAACACAATGTTCATAAAGCAGAAGAAAACTGATTTTTGTAAGAAAATATTTCCATTTTATATTTTCCAGGGTCAATTTAAACAATAGTGAATTAACATTTTTAAAATTAGGCACAAGGCCACTTGCCAGTGTTTTGTTAATTATGCAAATGTAGAGTGCTGCTCTGCTTCTTACTTCAGATCTCTGCAGAGCAAATGTGTCAGAAAGCAGTCTCAGAAAAATCCTTTCTAACTACTGAATTCCTGAAAATCAGTGTCATCATTCACCAAAGGAATAGTTAGTGTGAAGTATTCCTGATGTTGGTCATACGGGTCTATTTTTCAAGAGTAGGGAGGAAATAGAAAGAAATTTATTTTATTGAATAGCTACTAAAGAAGTAATTTCATTAAGTACTGAATCTAATTTTCATCATTAGCTATCTTTGAGGTGTCTGCTAAGATGTTTATAGTTTTTAAAACAGCAAAGAATGGAACTGGAGAGATGGCTTAGCAGATAAGGGTATGTACTTCTCTTGTACATCAGGTTTGATCCTCAGACTCACATTGGGTAGGTCACAACTGCCTATAACTTCTGCTTCAGGAGATCTGATGGCCTTTATTGGAGTATGGGCACATACATTCACACATGCATGAACTCATACATATTAACAGCAAGTGAAACATTAAACCATAGAGAAGTAAACAGGGAGCACTTTGGCAGAATTTCTATGAGTGTCTCAGCAACCCACTCAGACAGGCCATAGAAAAGGATCTTCCAAAATATCCCCAACTTAACAAGACCAAAGGATAAGGTATGACCAAGGGCCTTATTGCAAGCAACAGTTCCAAGGTTAACAATCAGTGGGCAGTAACAGATAACTGTGGCCCAGATGCAAATAGACCAATAAGAAGCTTGGCAGAGAATCAGGAAGAGATGATGGTGCAGTAGAGCCTAGGTTAAAGCACTGTCATCTCCGCAGGTGGCAGAATGATGAGGAGACTTGGGCTAACCTTATGAGAAACAATTCTTAGGCTACAAATTTGTGGCTTAGATAGACCTCACAGATTCAGTTCCTCTGTTTCATAACAATGGAACTAAATGTCACCCAAACACAATCATAATGTTGAGATCAGGAGCCAGAATATCTATGCTATCTACAATGTCTGCTTTTCATTGAAAAGATGAATACAAAAAATACAGCAAGTCTGTATATGTGTATATTTTCTTTTCACACATACATACATATATACATACATACATATGAAATTAATACAAATGGTTTGTGTGTTATATTTACTACATGAAAATACCAAAGTAACCCTGATAATCATACTCAAAGAACTAAAGGAAACTATGCTAAAAGAACAAAGGACAGATTTGTCTGATTCTATTTGAATGAAATACCAACATATAAATGCCAACCAATAAATAGAAATACTTTCCCAATTGAAAGTGATAGAATGTAGTGGCACTAGTTAAAAGAATAGCAAAAATAATCTTAGTAATAAGTCACACAGCAGCTCAGTTGTAGAGCAGAGTTGATAGAAAAAGACATTAGAGATCCTCAAAGCAGATCAACAGAATTATTCAATCTGAGCAACACAGGGGATGAAAAGCCTAAACAATGGGTATCTCCTATGGGAATTATGATCACTATTACATGTACTAACACAGAAAGTGCTATCAGGATAGGAGAGAGTAAAAGTGTAAATAAAACTTAAAGACTGAAACTGCCTGAAACTCTATTTAAGAAGAGCTAATCTGTACACTCACAAAGGTAAAGAAAACCCAAACAGACAGACACAACAAAGGACTCCACGTCTATGCACACTATATTTAAAACTTTGAAGACAAAAATAAGTGCTATGCCCAGTTTGTGAGACACCCCCCAAGAGATCACCAGAGACCACAACTCTGGTGCAAGTATACAAGAGTCTTTTTATTTGAGTTCAGACTCAGTCTGCAACCCTCCCTGCTCAGCAGGTCAGGAATGCAACCTAAGTCTAGGACTTAGGGCTTATAAAGGGAAAAATGCACAAGATGGGACTTTCAAACCTTGGCATTGCATGATTGGGTAAGGGTAAAGGAACGTTAACCTTCAAACTGATAACATTTGTTCAGACAAAAAGGAGATACCATACATCTGGAAAGGGGCATTTTTGACCTGGGAAGGAATTACATCCTGTTATTGAGACCAGTCTTTTCTGGTTGTTGCAAGTTGGCCACAGATGTTATGTCCATTTTCAACTACTGGAAATGCATTGTGATCTCTTTCCCAGTGTTCAGTGGTGGAGGCCTTATCTCTCCAAGGACATTAGTTTTTTGCACCCTCCAAGGACAGGAGAAAGCACCTTTTCAAAACTGGGACAGAGTTAGGTTAAAACAGAGTTTCGAGGACAGAATGGACTCTGCCCCACTGTGGCTTTTTGTCTTTACATAAGAAGACTCCCTTGAGCAGAGTTGGAGAAAAATAATGAGTGAAATTGAAACCCAAAGATGGACAGTTGACCTCTCATCTGAATCAGTGGATACCAAAAAATAATTAAAACTGTTGACCACAAAAAACAACACTACAAAATGGTCTTTCAAACACAACTGTGAACATGGCTACCTTCAATGATGAACAAACCCTGAAAGAAAAAAAAATCTATCAAGTTCATTTTACATGAAATACTAAAGAGTGTATAATTTTAGGATCCTAGCACTTGGAAAGCAAAGGCAGGAAAATCATTAGTTTAAAGGAGTCTGACCTATATAGTAAGTTCTATGAAAGCTTGAGATATGTATTAAGACCTTCTCCCAAGAAAAACCTGATAAATGAGTTTAATCCCCAGGACCAACATAATAGAAAAAAATTCTTTTTCCTCTGATATCCTTGTGTATAGCATTGCAGGCATATCCACATATATTCACACATACACACACACACACACAAACACACACATACACACACACCAAACAAATAAATAAACAAAAAGTACTAAAGTTATGAGTAAAAGCAATGAAGCACAAAAGCTCTAAAGGACAAAGATGAATGACCTCAGTCCTAACTCATACACATTTCAAAAATGAAGACTATCGACTCGGTCTACAGGAAGTGCAAGAGGCCTGGTGTGCACCCAGAGGCAGACTGGGAGCCCACAGCTTGCTCCTGAGGCACCGGAGCTTAGGTTCCAGTCCTGAGGCCTCTGGTGGGAGCCTTCAGATCTCTGCTTCGGGATCCAGAACAGCCTGGGCTGCAACACCACATCTCCAGGTCCTGCAAGAGGCCAGAGGGGCACCCGGGAGGCCAGCTGGGAGGAGTCAGTGTGTTCTGGTGAGTCCAGCAGGCTCCAGTGGGAGCCTTCAGGTGTCTGTTTCTGGATCTGAACAGCCTGGGCCACAGCACCCTGTCTCCAGACAGTGCAGGAGGTCAGCCATGCACCAGAGACCACCTGGGAAGAGGCAGCTTGCACTGCTGAGTCCAGCATTGACAAGATCAACTAACACCAGTGAGAACTAGACGGCAAAAGGCAAACACAGGAACGTCACTAACAGAAATCAAGGCAATATGGCAGCATCTGAACCCAGTTCTCCTTTAACAGCATGTCCTGGATACCCCATCACACCAGAAAAACAAGATTTGGATTTAAAATCACTGGTCATGACGCTGGTAGAGGAACACATGAAGGACATACTTAAAGAAATTCAGGAGAAAATGAATCAAAAGTTAGAAGCCCTTACAAGTGAAACACAAAAATCACTGAAAGAAATTCAGGAGAATACAAAAGCCAACAAGGAGGAAACGCAAAAAAACACTTAAAGAAATACAGGAGAACTTTGGTCAACAGGCTGAGGTCATGAAAGAGGAAACACAAAAATCTCTTAAAGAATTACAGGAAAGCATAAACAAGCAAGTGAAGGAGCTAAGCAAAACCATCCAGGATCTAAAATCAGAAGTAGAAACAACTAAGAAAACTCAAAGGGAGACAACTTTGAAGATAGAAAACCTTGGGAAGAAATCAGGGGACAGAGATGCAAATATCAACAACAGAATACAAGAGATAGAAGAAAGAATTTCAGATGCTGAAGATACCATAGAAACCATGGACTCAACAGTTAAAGAAAATGCAAAATGCAAAAAGCTTGTAACCCAAAACATCCAGGAAATCCAGGACACAATGAGAAGACCAAACCTAAGGATTATAGGCATAGATGAGAGTGAAGATTTACAACTTAAAGGGCAAGCAAATATCTTCAATAAAATTATGGAAGAAAACTTCCCTAACCTAAAGAGAGAGATGCCCATGAATATACAAGAAGCCTACAGAACTCCAAACAGACTGGACCAGAACAGAAATACCTCCCGTCACATAATAATCAAAACACCAAATGTATTAAAGAAAGAAAGAATATTAAAGGCAGTAAGAGAAAAAGGCCAAGTAACATATAGAGGAAGACCTATCAGAATCACATCAGACTTCTCACCTGAGACTATGAAAGCTAGAAGATCCTGGGCAGATCTCATGCAGACTCTAAGAGAACACAAATGCCAGCCAAAACTACTATACCCAGCAAAACTCTCAATCACCATAGATGGAGAAACTAAGATATTCCATGACAAAACCAAGTTTACCCAATATCTATCCAAAAACCCAGCCCTACAAAGGATAGTAGGAAGAAAACAGCAATACAAGGAGGGAAACTTCACCCTGAAAAAAGCAAGATGGTAACCTTCTTTCATCACACCCAAAAGAAGTTAACCAATCAAATTTAAAAAATAACATCAAAAATGACAGGAAGTAATAATCACTATTTCTTAATATCTCTTAACATCAATGGACTCAATGCCTCAATAAAAAGACATAGACTAACCAACTGGATATGTAAACAGGACTCTACATTTTGCTGCATACAGGAAGCACAACTCAGGGTCAAAGACAAACACTACCTTAGAGTAAAAGGCTGGAAGAAAATTCTACAAGCAAAGGGTCTCAGGAAACAATCTGGAGTAGCCATTTTAATATCAGATAAAATTGACTTTCAACCCAAAGTCATCAAAAGAGACTCTGAGGGATACTTCTTGCTGGTCAAAGGAAAAATACAAGAAGAACTCTCAATCCTGAACTTCTATGCTCCAAATGCAAGAGTACCCTCATTCATAAAAAACACTTCCAGAGGACCCTGCTATACCTCTCCTGGGCATATACCCAAAGGATTCCCCAGCATGCAATAAAGACACATGCTCCATTATGTTCATAGCAGCCTTATTTATAATAGCCAGAAGCTGGAAAGAACCCAGATGCCCCTCAAAGGAGGAATGGATACAGAAAATGTGGTATATTTACACAATGGAATACTACTCAGCAATTAGAAACAATGAATTCACAAAATTTTTAGGCACATGGTTTGATCTGGAAAATATCATCCTAAGTGAGGTAACCCAATCACAAAAGAATACACATGGAATGCAATCTCTGATAAGTGGATATTAATTAGCCCAGAAGCCCTGAATACCCAAGGCACAAATCACATAACAAATGACTCCCATGAAGAAGTATGGAGAGGGTCTTGATCCTGGAAAGGATTGATCTAGCATTGGAGGGGAATATAAGGACAGAGAAAAAGGAGAGAGGTGATTGGAGAATGGATGGAGAGAAGAAGGTTTATGGAACATATGAGGAGGTGGGATCTGGGAAAGGGGAAGTCATTTGGAATGTAAACAAAGAATATAGAAAATAAAAATATTAAAAAATAAATAAATAAATAAATTTAAATTAAAAAATGGAGACTATCAGTAGAGATGAGTACATGCTGTCAGTCAGTAACTCAGACAAAAATGAACTGACAAGGAGAGCTAAATGGGAAGCTTTATGTAACATTTTTCAGATATAGATTTGTTCTCCTTTCTTCTTCTAAGCTTTCTAAAAACATCATTATAAAAATGCATTGGCTTTCAGTGTATGGTGATATAGTATGCACAACAATGAGCACAGATGCGAGAAAAGGAATAAAATGTCTGCATTTCACTGAAACCATGTCAGTAGAAATCTAAATAGGAGGAGGGAGGCGGCGGCGGCGGCGGCGGCAGTAGCAGTGGCTGCTCCAGCTGAAGGGCCATCAGCGGTGGAACCAAGGCGACACAGGGTCCAGATAGGCCCTGCGCCCACGACCACTGACCTTCGCTGACCAGCCGGGCGGCAAGCAACTGCGGTTCTGCGGAGCCTTTCGCTGCACGGAAGCCACTTCAGAACTCGGCTGCCCGCCAGTCAGGAGAGACTCACCGCCATCTTGATCCCGGGCTCCAGAGATCGGTCAGACTGAGGTACACAAACATAATCCTAGGCCCAACACCGCAGGGGTCTGAGCCAGACGGGCGTTGGCCTGCACCCAGGCCCTGGGCTGTTCGAGTGGCCATTGGGGTGCCAACCCAGCCAGGAGTTTTTTTTTTTTTGCCCCGGCCGGTGCACGCGCCGCCATTTTGCCTACAGGAGCCAGAGTGCTCGGGAGGGCAGAGACTGCTAACAAGCGTAGCCTGAGGCTAACAAAACGGGGGTCTAGGCCCCAAAAGGCACAGGACTGACCCCAAGAACTGGGCGGCTTGGTGGGCCATCTGTGTGTCAACCCGCCCAGGAGGTTATTAGCACAACAGACTCTCCCGGTGCTTTCGGGGAGCGCGGACGCGCACGCCCGCCATCCGGGTCACCTGGCGGACCCAAATAACAGACATAGCCCTAGGGGAACTTTGCTCGGACCTTGGCCTCCCAGGCGTTTGCCTGGACTCAGGGCCCAGGCTACAAGGCTAACCTAGTGTGCGCCAGCCCCGTTGGGGAAATCGGCTGCCCAGCAGAGTGAGCGGAGCACAGGGGAGGTCACAGCAACATTCACCTTCGGAGCTCCCTGGGGGTGCACACGGGTTTCACCTGGTCCACAGACACAATCTGGGGCAAGGCCTCAGGCAGAAGCCCCCAGCTCAACTCTCTCCGCTTCAGATCAGCCTGGGTGGCCGCCACATCTCCAGGTCCCTCAAGAGGCTAGTGGGGGCTTCCGGGCGGCCAGCTGGGAGAAGTCAGTGTGCTCCAATAAATCCTGCGGGCCCCAGCGGGAGCCTTCAGGTGCCTGCTTCGGGATCTGAACAGCCTGGACAACAACACCCTGTCTATAGGCAGTGCAGAGTGTAAGCTGTGCACCAGAGGCCAACGGGGAAGGGGCAGCTTGCACTGGTGAGTCCAGCACTGACAAGACCAAGTAACACCAGTGAGAGCTAGATGGCAAAAGGCAAACGCAGAAACGTCACTAACAGAAATCAAGGCAATATGGCAACATCTGAACCAAATTCTCCTCTACCAGCAAGTCCTGGATACCCCATCACACCAGTAAAACAAGATTTGGATTTAAAATCACTGGTCATGAGGCTGGTACAGGAACACATGAAGGACATTGAGGAGAAAATGGATCAAAAGTTAGAAGCCCTTGCAAGGGAAACACAAAAATCATTGAAAGAAATCCAGGAGAATACAAAAGCCAACAAGGAGGAAATGCAAAAAACACTTAAAGAAATACAGGAGAACTTTGCTCAACAGGCTGAGGTCATGAAAGACGAAACACAAAAATCTCTTAAAGAAATACAGGAGAACTTTGGTCAACAGGCTGAGCTCATGAAAGAGGAAACACAAAAATCTCTTAAAGAATTACAGGAAAACACAAACATGCAAGGGAAGGAGCTAAGCAAAACCATCCAGGATCTAAAATCAGAAGTAGAAACAACTAAGAAAACTCAAAGGGAGACAACTTTGGAGATAGAAAGCCTTGGGAAGAAATCAGGGGACAGAGATGCAAATATCAACAACAGAATACAAGAGATAGAAGAAAGAATCTCAGATGCTGAAGATTCCATAGAAACCATGGACTCAACAGTTAAAGAAAATGCAAAGTGCAAAAAGCTTGTAACCCAAAATATCCAGGAAATCCAGGACACAATGAGAAGACCAAACCTAAGGATTATAGGCATAGATGAGAGTGAAGATTTACAACTTAAAGGGCCAGCAAATATCTTCAATAAAATTATGGAAGAAAACTTCCCTAACCTAAAGAGAGAGATGCCCATGAATATACAAGAAGCCTACAGAACTC
Organism: Apodemus sylvaticus; assembly: GCF_947179515.1. Lineage (NCBI taxonomy): Eukaryota > Metazoa > Chordata > Mammalia > Rodentia > Muridae > Apodemus > Apodemus sylvaticus. Next base: position 74,967,001 of record NC_067480.1, read on the forward strand.
CAAACAGACTGGACCAGAACAGAAATACTTCCCGTCACATAATAATCAAAACACCAAATGTTCTAAACAAAGAAAGAATACTAAAGGCAGTAAGAGAAAAAGGCCAAGTAACATATAAAGGAAGACCTATCAGAATCACAGCAGACTTTTCACCTGAGACTATGAAGGCTAGAAGGTCCTGGGCAGATCTCATGCAGACTCTAAGAGAACACAAATGCCAACCAAAACTACTATATCCAGCAAAACTCTCAATCACCATAGATGGAGAAACTAAGATATTTCACGACAAAACCAAGTTCACCCAATATCTATCCACAAACCCAGCCCTAAAAAGGATAATAGGAGGACAACACCAATACAAGGAGGGAAACTCCACCCTGAAAAAAGCAAGATAGTAACCTTTCATCAAACCCAAAAGAAGTTAAGCAATCAAATTTAAAAAATAACGTCAAAAATGATAGGAAGTAACAATCACTATTCCTTAATATCTCTTAACATCAATGGACTCAATGCCCCAATAAAAAGACACAGACTAACTGACTGGATACGTAAACAGGACCCTACATTTTGCTGCTTACAGGAAACACACCTCAGGGTCAAAGACAAACACTACCTTAGAGTAAAAGGCTGGAAGACAATTTTACAAGCAAATGGTCTCAGGAAACAAGCTGGAGTAGCCATTTTAATATCAGATAAAATTGACTTTCAACCCAAAGTCATCAAAAGAGACTCTGAGGGACACTTCTTGCTGGTCAAAGGAAAAATACAACAAGAAGAACTCTCAATCCTGAACATCTATGCTCCAAATGCAAGGGCACCCTCTTTCATAAAAGAAACTTTATTAAAACTCAAAGCACACATTGCACCTAACACAATAATTGTGGGTGACTTCAACACTGCACTTTCCTCAATGGACCGATCAGGAAAACAGAAACTAAACAAGGACACAATGAAACTAATTGAAGCTTTGGACCAATTAGATTTAACTGATATATATAGAACATTCTATCCTAAAACAAAAGAATATACCTTTTTTTCAGCACCTCATGGTACCTTCTCCAAAATCGACCATATAATTGGTCACAAGACAGACCTCAACAAATATAAAAAGATAGAACTAATCCCATGCCTCCTATCTGATCACTATGGAATAAAAGTGGTCTTCAATAGCAACAGAAACAACAGAAAACCCACATACACGTGGAAATTGGACAATACTCTACTCAATGACACCTTGGTCAAGGAAGAAATAAAGAAAGAAATTAAATACTTTTTAGAACACAATGAAAATGAAAACACAACATACCCAAATCTATGGGACACAATGAAAGCAGTGCTAAGAGGAAAACTCATAGCCCTGAGTGCCTCCAAAAAGAAAATGGAGAGAGCATACATTACCAACTTAATGACACACCTGAAAGCCCTAGAACAAAAAGAAGCTATTTCACCCAGGAGGAGTAGAAGGCAGGAAATCATCAAACTCAGGGCCGAAATCAATCAAGTAGAAACAAAGAGAACCATACAAAAAATCAACAAAACTAGGAGCTGGTTCTTTGAGAAAATCAACAAGATAGATAAACCCTTAGCCAGACTGACAAAAGGGCACAGAGAAAGTATCCAAATTAACAAACTTAGAAATGAAAAGGGAGACATAACAACGGAAACTGAGGAAATCCAAAAAATCATCAGATCCTACTACAAGACCCTGTACTCAACACAACTGGAGAATCTGGAGGAAATGGACAATTTCCTTGACAGATACAAAATACCAAAATTAAATCAGGACCAACTAGACCATCTAAACAGTCCCATAAAGCCTAAAGAAATAGAAGGAGTCATAGAAAGTCTTCCAACCAAAAAAAGCACAGGACCAGATGGTTTCAGTGCAGAATTCTACCAGACCTTCAAAGAAGAGTTAACACCAATACTCTTCAAACTATTCCACAAAATAGAAACAGAAGGAACACTACCCAATTCCTTCTATGAAGCCACAATTACGCTGATACCAAAGCCACACAAAGATCCAACAAAGAAAGAGAACTTCAGACCAATTTCCCTTATGAACATCGATGCAAAAATACTCAACAAAATTCTTGCCAACCGAATCCAAGAACACATCAAAACGATCATCCACCATGATCAAGTAGGCTTTATCCCGGGAATGCAGGGTTGGTTCAATATACGGAAATCCATCAATACAATCCACTACATAAACAAACTCAAAGAACAAAACCACATGGTCATTTCATTGGATGCTGAAAAAGCATTTGACAAAATTCAGCATCCTTTCATGCTTAAAGTCTTGGAGAGAACAGGAATTCAAGGCCCATACCTAAACATAGTAAAAGCAATATACAGCAAACCGGTAGCCAGCATCAAACTAAACGGAGAGAAACTTGAAGCAATCCCACTGAAATCAGGGACCAGACAAGGCTGCCCCCTTTCTCCTTATCTTTTCAATATTGTACTTGAGGTACTAGCTCGGGCAATTCGACAACATAAGGAGGTCAAAGGGATACAAATTGGAAAGGAGGAAGTCAAACTATCATTATTTGCAGACGACATGATCGTCTACCTAAGTGACCCAAAGAACTCCACTAGAGAGCTCCTACAGCTGATAAACAACTTCAGCAAAGTGGCAGGTTACAAAATCAACTCAAGCAAATCAGTGGCCTTCCTATACTCAAAGGATAAGCAGGCTGAGAAAGAAATTAGGGAAATGACCCCCTTCACAATAGCCACAAACAGTATAAAGTATCTTGGGGTGACTCTTACCAAACATGCGAAAGATCTGTATGGCAAGAACTTCAAGACTCTGAAGAAGGAAATGGAAGAAGACCTCAAAAAATGGGAAAACCTCCCATGCTCATGGATCGGTAGAATCAATATAGTTAAAATGGCCATTTTGCCTAAAGCACTATACAGATTCAATGCAATACCCATCAAAATCCCAACTCAATTCTTCACAGAGTTAGAAAGAGCAATTATCAAATTCATCTGGAACAACAAAAAACCCAGGATAGCTAAAACTATTCTCAGCAACAAAAGAAAATCTGGGGGAATCAGTATCCCTGACCTCAAGCAATACTACAGAGCAATAGTGTTAAAAACTGCATGGTATTGGTACAGTGACAGGCAGGAGGATCAATGGAACAGGATTGAAGATCCAGAAATGAACCCACACACCTATGGCCACTTGATCCTCGACAAAGAGGCTGAAAACATCCAATGGAAAAAAGATAGCCTTTTCAACAAATGGTGCTGGTTCAACTGGAGGTCAGCATGCAGAAGAATGCGAATTGATCCATCCTTGTCTCCTTGTACTAAGCTCAAATCCAAATGGATCAAGGACCTCCACATAAAGCCAGACACTCTGAAGCTAATAGAAAAGAAACTGGGGAAGACCCTTGAGGACATCGGTACAGGGAGAAAGTTTCTGAACAGAACACCAATAGCGTATGCTCTAAGAGCAAGAATTGACAAATGGGACCTCATAAGGTTACAGAGTTTCTGTAAGGCAAAGGACACCATCAAGAGGACAGATCGGCAACCAACAAATTGGGAAAAGATCTTCACCAATCCTACATCAGATAGAGGGCTAATATCCAATATATATAAAGAACTCAAGAAGTTAGACTCCAGAAAACCGAACAACCCTATTAAAAAATGGGGTACAGAGTTAAACAAAGAATTCTCACCTGAAGAACTTCGGATGGCGGAGAAGCATCTTAAAAAATGCTCCACTTCATTAGTCATTAGGGAAATGCAAATCAAAACAACCCTAAGATTTCATCTTACACCAGTCAGAATGGCTAAGATTAAAAATTCAGGAGACAGCAGGTGTTGGAGAGGGTGCGGAGAAAGAGGAACACTCCTCCACTGCTGGTGGGGTTGCAAATTGGTACAACCACTCTGGAAAGCAGTCTGGCGGTTCCTCCGAAAACTGGGCACCTCACTTCCAGAAGATCCTGCTATACCACTCCTGGGCATATACCCAGAGGATTCCCCACCATGTAATAAGGATACATGCTCTACTATGTTCATAGCAGCCCTATTTATAATTGCCAGATGCTGGAAAGAACCCAGGTATCCCTCAACAGAAGAGTGGATACAAAAAATGTGGTATATCTACACAATGGAGTACTATTCAGCCATTAGAAACAATGAATTCATGAAATTCTTAGGCAAATGGATGGAGCTAGAGAACATCATACTAAGTGAGGTAACCCAGACTCAAAAGGTGAATCATGGTATGCACTCACTAATAAGTGGTTATTAACCTAGAAAACTGGAATACCCAAAACATAATCCACACATCAAATGAGATACAAGAAGAAAGCAGGAGTGGTCCCTGGTTCTGGAAAGACTCAGTGAAACAGTATTTGGCAAAACCAGAACGGGGAACTGGGAAGGGGTGGGAGGGAGGACAGGGGAAGAGAAGGGGGCTTACGGGACTTTCGGGGAGTGGGGGGGGGGCTAGAAAAGGGGAAATCATTTGAAATGTAAATAAATTATATCAAATAAAAAAAAGACAAAAAAAAAAAAAAAAAAAAGAAATCTAAATAGGCCAAAATAATGAAACAGAACTAAAATCTAAAAACAAATCCTTCTATACAACACTCCTATCCAACCCTCCTCTGTACCTCTAAGTAACCATTGTAGGCAAGCCTTTTATGCAGTCTACCATCAGTAGAAAGACAGGGAGGACATCAAGTGAAGAGATTGGGTTGCCATCTTACACTTAAAAACTCTGACCCAGAATTGTTCTGGTCTAAAAGAACTGCAGGGACAAAATTAGAGACTAAGAGAAGGTGGTCCAGTGACCTGCCCAAGCTAGGATCCATCTCATGGGGAGGCTCCAAGCCCTGACACTATTACTGATGCTGTGGTGTGCTTACAGGCAGAAGTCTTGCACGGGTTTCCTCTGAGAGGCCCAACAAGCAGCTAATTGAGACAGATGAATATACTTACACCCAACCATTGGACTGAAGTTGGGGACCCTTGTGGTTGAGTTAGGGAAAGGCCAGAAGAAGCTGAAAAGGAGGGTGACCCCAGAGGAAGGCCAGCAGTCTCAACTAACCTGGACCCTTGAGATCTCTCAGACACTGAGCCACAAACCAGGCAGTATACACTAGCTGGTCCAAGACTCTTGACACATATACTGCAGAGGACTGCTTGGTCTGGCTTCAGTGGGAGAAGATATGCCTAACCCTCAGGAGACTTGAGGCCCCAGGGATTGGGGAGGCCTGGTATGGGGCAGGGATACTCTTGGAGACCAGGGGGAAGAGGAATGGGCTGAGGAACTGTGGGAGGGCAGACCAGAAGAGGGGCAATGACTGGACTATAATAAATAAAAGTAATTTTTAAAAAGGGACATAAAGTTGAGAGATGTTGTGATATAATGGGCTCAGGAGGAATTGGGGGAGGATAAAAGAGGTGAACTCAAAATACATTGTCAAAGAATCAATAAAAGTATAATTTGAAAGCATACATACCATATATATGGAACTTATATGGAATACTCATTCAGACAATTCTATAAAGACAGAAGGCAGAGTGATGATTGTTCAAGGTTTAGAACAAGAAGAAAACACAGAGCAATTGTTAGTGGCTTCAGTATCAAGGGCAATGCTACCAAATTAGACTATAGTGATTATAATTTTAAGTATATGTTACATGAGTAAATTTATGCTATATGAATCATATCTCATTAAAACTATTTGAGAATCACTTCCTAAACATCTATCAATACTTATTTCTGTGCCATAATCACATTAACACCAAATACCAGTAAGCACCAACAAAAAGTAGCATAGCAAGATATTTTCAGAAGTACAATAGTGGCTCTAACATTCACAGGGTAATCCATAATAACCTAACTGGACTTAAGGCTCTCTCAATATAAGGGAATTCATGCCTGAAAGTATAAATTTACTCAACTGTCAGCTTTTTGCCAGCAGGTCCAGGCTAGAAGAGAGAGCACAGTCCAGCCTGGTTTGTCCGGGGCTGAGTTGGGTGGTGAGTGTCAATAGCCCAAAAGAACCACAGCAACCAGGAATCTTGTCAAAGCAGGAACTCATTTTATTAAATCAGCCTCTTGCTTATACAAGATTGAGGGAGAAGGTTGGGATTTTTGGTGGTGACTTATATACTGTCTTTATTACAAATAACGATATCTGGAGAAGGTAATTTGAATGGGTGTCCAAGTAGGTTTGCTGTTTCTTTACCTGTAAATTTATCAGCAATTAGCAATAAAAGAAGTATACTATGTGTTTCTATATAGCAAAACCCTAAACCTGAATTTTAAAACAATGCTGTATCAGTTATGATAGTTCTATGGGTTGACTCTACAATTCCAAGTCTCTGTGGCTCACCCATAGAATTCTGTTGGTTGTTGGTTCTTGTTGGTTCTTGTGGTTCTGGGGCTTTACCTAATAGAAACATAGGGTGGCTAGACAGTACTGTGTATCAGCTAGATAGTTCTGAAAGTTCTTTGGGTTGAACAGACAGGTCTCATGGTTCTATAAATTTATTGAACAGTTACAATGCTTTTGTGGGTTCATCACACAATTCTGATAATTCTATGTGTCAGCTGGATAGTTCTGGTGGTTCTTTTGATTGATTATTGAGTTCTAGGTATAGGTTTACTGGACAGTTATGGAGGTTTTATAAGTTGACCACACATTTCTGATCTTTCTGTGGGTTAGCTGGACAGTACTCATGATTCTGTGGGTTTCTCTCAGACTTTTGATGGTCCTGTGAGGTGGCCATAAATCTCTAATGGTTCTGTATATCTGTTGAACATGAGGTATTTTTTTTATTTCACATGTTACCTATGTTCATGTGGCAGGTGGCCTGGATTGGATGACCCTTCCATAGAGCATCCTACATGTCTGTAGCCATTTTCTCATCTTTGGTACTCTGACTGCAATCCTCCTTATGGCTCTTACTCTATCTCCATGAAGTTCTTTCCATTCTCATTCTCTCTCTCTCTCTCTCTCTCTCTCTCTCTCTCTCTCTCTCTCTCTCTCTCTCTCTCTCTCTCTCTATCTCTATCTCTCCTCTATCTCCCTCCCTCTTTCTCTCCCCTTTCTCCTCTCTCCTCTCTCTCCCTCCCTCTTTCTCTCTCCTCTCTCTCCTCTCTCTCTCTCTCTCTCTCTCTCTCTCTCTCTCTCTCTCTCTCTCTCTCTCTCTCTCTCTCTGTGTCCCCTTCTTGCTAAAACAGTCTGAACTTAAGTCCAACATGGCAACTAGATTTCAAGGAGGAGAAAAATGGAATCTTCTAGGTCTTTCAAAAACTATACTTGCAACTTATATAACATCATCACCAGTGTTGTTAACTGGCATATACAAATGAGAATACAGATTTATATTTAATGGTAGTAAAATAGACTCCACCTATGATGGGAGATAGGGAAAACAGATAAGAGAAAAGAAAGAATTGTGGCAGCCCAGTTAAGAAGATCCGAAACAGTCTTATATACCCAGTCACAAATAAAACTGAAATTCATTCTGCATGACCCAGCTACTAACTGCAAGGCAGAGAGTAAAAAGAGCAGTTTCTATCTACAAATAATAAGATTACAGAGGGGAAAGATTCCCGAACTTCCAGTCCTGGGAATCTCTCCAGCCCTGATATGAATGAGTAAAGGTGTAGAGGAGATGCTAAGCTGGTGTTTCCTGTGGACATATTATTAAAGCATTACTGGCTACACAGCACAAGGAAGAAGCTATGTACAGTTCACAAAGCAAACCATCAGGAGATGTATGCACTTCCTGTTCCTCATTAGAGCTTGAGAAAATACATGCATTTTGCTAGCTAGTACAAAGAAGGAAAAATAACTAAATACTCATTTAGTCTCATTTCTAAGGTCTCATCAACTGTCTCCAACTCCATACAGCATTATTTGCAATTTCTGCTCTTCTTCATAGAAAAGATTTAATTTTTAATACATACTTGTGAAACCTGAAGATGGTTTACTTCAATGACAAGTGAGAGGAAGGCTCCATGTTGGGGAGGGGGGGACATATAATTTTTAGACTCAGAAAGTGCCCAGAGCCATTGCTAGGTCAAGTTAGAATGCCACAGTTTGTGCCCTTCTGCAAGGAAGGACTGGGGATGTGCACGACTCCATTACCTAATTGATGAGGCAAATTCTGGATCACTGTCAATGTTTGTTCCTAATGAGTGCAGACAATAAGACAGGTTGCTTCCATTTAGATATACTAATGAATATGGTTTTAATTTTAATCCTTCTCTCCAAAACAATTGCTTTTTACCACCTGGAAAAAATGGTGGGAGCCTAGGAGCATGGCAAATGGGCTTTCTCTCTGGGGTAATTCACCTAAAGCAGAAATCTCCAGGCAAAGAAAAAGTGAATAAACAGAAATTAAAACCACCACTTGGTGCCTCCGAGAAAAGTCTTCTTGTCCTCATTTTGAAATCCCACTGGGCCTAGAACATTCTGTATTCAGAGTTGCTCATTTTGTTTGCTATTTCTTGCTTTGAGGTTGTGCTTTTTGATTTTTGTTTTGTTTTGTTTTTGTCTTTTTTAATGACTGTCGCTTATAAGAACTATGAATTTGAAAACATGTTAGGAAGAAAGGGGATAGAGAACTACATTGAATTGTTGTCTTAGATTAAAGATTACAGGAAAAGTTAGGTTAAAGGGTAGGCCTAGTCTTTTTAAAGCCCAAATCCTGGATAAAGGGAATAAAGTACTCTTATTTAGACAAATATCAACTTACAAATATTAGGTACTGAGACTTACAAATAGCCAATAAAATTTATGAATCTCAGAAAAAGATTTTTTTGTTCCTTGATAATGGAACCATTTTAGATGTATTATATGGTCTAATCATTCATTTATATTTCATTAAAGATCAGTAAGAAATGTCCCATCATTGATATAGGTGCATTGTAGCAGAGAAAACTAATAGTAGAGCAGATAGTAGGATATGCTAGGATAGATTAGTAGTTCACTGGCACTACTATAAGGAAATACTAAAAGTGAATAGCTTAACCATAGACAATTCTGATCTCACAACTATAGAAGAAGCCACAGTCAAAGTCAGGTCATCATAGTTTGGCTGCTTTTGAAAACTTCTTGCCTAGCTTCTCATCTTTGGCTTGTTATTACTTTTCAATATATCCAGCCAGCATCTGATTTTAACTGTACCTAGTATCCATCCTTCACTATGAACTAGACACAAATTAAGGATATTAGTCACATATTAAGACAATTACACTCATTTTATTTGTTCTGACTTATCAACAATGGTCTCTGAATGATGTCACATTCACAGGTTCTAGGGATTGGTCTTCAACATCTGTCAAAATGAGATTCAAATCATAACAATGGGTAGCAAAATATGGATATATCAACTCTCTAAAGAAATCTAACGCACATGGTAAAACATCCTACTATATCATTTATATTCTATTCTAACATGTGGAAATTTGATCAGAATGTCACTATAAAAACAAAATTGCCAATTTTGTCAATATTAAGCCAACTTTGAAAGCTGGCAAGAAGTGACCCAATTGGTTGCAATAGTGGCATGAAAATTATGGGGTTCACTACTTTTGATTGGGCAAGGCCTGCTTTACAATAAGAATCCCATGCTTAGTAATATACACCTAATCAAAAGTTCATGACTAGAGTGGTCATAGATCCTAGACAGGGGTCATGAGTGACCTGCTGTGGTTGTGCTAAACAGTTAATACTCTCAAACTATGCTCTAAATATTGAAGTTTCTCCCCAGACAATGCTGCTCTTAACTTTGGTCAAAGAAGCTTTGGTTTGCAGTGGATAATAGCTAATGAGGAGACTCACAGTTGATTAAGGTGCTGTGTGTAGATAACTCATCTGTGTACTCATCCATATTAACCTCCCACCATACAGGAGTCCAGAAAAGGAGACGAAAACTGCAAACATCAGCAGAAAGACAAGTTCTGAAATGCTGACATTTGGCTGCTACATGCATGGACTCAGAGCTACTGTAGTTATCTGCACAAGACATGCTCAAGACAATGCCACTCAAAATGTCAACATAGCTGAGGAAGAGGTCTTGAGACCCCACCCTATCAGAGGTACTATTGGTAATTGATGACTGCTGAAGGAGGAAGAAGATCTCTCCTTTAAACATGTGGATGCTGATAAGTTATTCATACCCCAGTGGATGACCACATATGCATGTACAAATGGTCAGCACTAATTAGGCTCAGGGGTTTTGATAACAAAGACAATAAATCAGAAAAACAAATAAAATGTTTATCTGAAAAATATTTTCAGAAAAACAAATTGAAATGGGAATGAAATGTTTGAGGACACTCATTGGAACCAGAGAAGGGTGGACAGATATGATCAATATACATTGTAGACATGTATAGAAGAATAAAGAATATACATTTTATACATATATAGAAGAATAAAGAATATCATTTTAAAAAGAAAAGTGAATCTATGTTAATTCTTTTCATTATATACCTGGAAAACACCTATAAAGACTATAGTATTAGAGCATCACTTCTTCTGGACTAGATTTCTAGCCCATTAAATGTTCCTGTCTCTACAGATCTACTCCACATCTTTTCCTACCCTAAACTCATCCTGAAAGGACTGGTCTCATGGAATCTATTACCTTCACTCCTAAGCCCAAGGATTCAGGTTAGGCTCAACTTGTGAGAACTCCTAAGAATATGTTGTAAAGTAGGATGTTGGGTACTATCTGCATACATAAGTCCTTCATCCATCTGACCTCATCACTAGCTGTGTATCATAAATAAAGATCCTGTTCCCTCCCCTGGGATCTTTCTCCTTTAGAAAATCAATGAATGACAGCCCTTATTCTCCCGTACCCTGGATCAGGCTGTTTCCCATGTTTCTTTTCTCTACACATCTGGAAAGCAAAGTTTCTTCTTCAACAGTTCTGTTTCATCTGTCCCATCTGTTTGTATTGGGACCCTGACTCATAGATTCCCCCAATTCCCAAATTTAATCACTCCTTCCTCTATCCTTCCAGTGCATTGAGCTTAATATCAAACCCACAGACTAATTACATCATGTCTATATAATAGTATTTTCCAGTCTGACTCTCATACTAGGCCAACAGGAGCAGGCCATCAAGTTGGACTCTGCGAACTGCAGCCCCTCCAAATTTGTATCTGATTAAATTTGTTTCTCTTCTTTCTCTTTTCCTCTGTTTCTGGCAATTGAACATTAAAAGCATCCAATCAAGCAATGTTTAAGCTAATTTGAGAATAATGAGTCTTCCTTATACTGTACATTATTTATCAAAATCACATGACTGACCAATATTCTTTTAGTAAGAAAACAGTATAGTGTAGGAAGTATTCATTTCAATCCAAACAGTTAGACCTGCAAGAGACTCTACACCTTTCTTGAAGTCATTTCTTAGGTTTAAAGAAAAAAAAAACAAAAAACCCTGTCTCTCTCTCTCTCCTCCCCCCCCTCTCTCTCTCTGTGTGTGTGTGTGTGTGTGTGTGTGTGTGTGTGCACTTGTCTATGTTGGAATTGAGTCCACAGCTCTGTGCATGCTGGAAACAGTCTGCTATTGACTAAAGTGTATGCTTTACTTCAGTGCAATGGCATGGATTTTTGGATGAAGTGTTGTACAACTAGTCATGAGTCATTTGTCCTATAGGTTCCTTTGGAGGCTTCTCCTGTCACAGAAGCCTCTGCTCTTTCTACTACAGATGATGAGGTAATGGCATTTTCTATGAAGCTCTGCTTGCTCCCAAGCCCTTTTCCCCTTCACGTCCTTCTTCATCAAGGGCAGATGAGAACCTTACTTCTGTGTTTCTTTTGTCTTCCCTTTTTAATCTCTATCTAAAGAGATTGTGTTTGTTTGCTTATAAAACATCCTGTCAATAGTTCTGTCTTCCTTCAGCTGTTTGCAGTAACTGCTAACTATATAGTAAACTCTATATAAGAGTGGACTATATCATAAATATATATTATGACTATAATCCACTATTGTCATAGGATGATGAACTAAAAAAAGCCACAGAGAAACAGAACTTCAGCTTTGAATTTATGGATAGAGGAATAAGTGTGCTTCTATGTATACCCTCAGGGCTGCTTGGTAGCTCTTGGTTCATGGTCCCTAAATGTTGCCAGTTGCTCCCATGCTAGTTATCCTGAAGTAGTCAATGTAACTCTATGGTTCCGCATATTATTCTTATTGGCCAAATGTGTAGATTTGCCAATTGGTACCACAACACCTCCTCTTCATTTACATGTTCAAGAATCCAGCAACTTTATGAGTGATTGTTTAAATTCCATATCTGTCAGAGTTACCTAGAGGGGCTATTCAAACATAAAGATCTGAACCTCACCTCAAGGAACTCTGATTCAGAAGGGCTTAAGGATGCCCCTTCTAACAAGTCCTGAGTGAGAGTGCATCTCTGTCTAGGCATATAGGTAGAATGATAACTGAGGAAGGAGGTGTGCCTATCCTCTTCTATTGGTAAAGCTCTCCTCAATGAAGGAGAGTTTGCTGTATTTACTTATTCTCAGAAGATTACCTATTTTCTTGTGCACATTGACACAAGGTAGTTGTTTGCAAAAGTTTAAGAACTGTATTAGATACAGTCATGGCAAGGCCAAGAATATTTAAGAAGGTGAACCTTCTATTCAGAAAAGATTTAATAGTTTCTTTCTTTCTGTGGTAAATATTGACAATCTACAGATGTGCAACTTGGTTTCCATGAAAGAGATTATTCTGTGTTGTCAAAAGCATGCAGCTCCAAAAGTTCTACAGTCCAGCCATGTGCCAGAGATATCCTGTATAGTCACCCAAGGCCACACTATATGAAACAGGGACATTATGCCTTTTCAGCTTATTAGCAGTTATGTTGTCAAGATTTCCATTCCCTGCATGATTCTGGATATGACCAGGCACTCGTCTGGGAGCTGTAGCCAGTAGATGCTGAGTTCATTATTCAGCAACATGGGCTGTGGCAGCTTTTGCACATTGACTGATCTTGTGCTTTGACTTTCAGACATAGAGCAAGCAGATGACTCCAGCTACTCAAGTCCCCACTAGATCTTTCAGGTGTTCTCACATGTAGTAAGAAGTACCAGATGCTTCCATGCACTGCTCATTTTATTTGGATTGGAGGTTCTTAGATATAGACCTTGGTTCCAATTTGCCTTGTGAAGTCAGTTTTACTATTGGATATACTATTATTATAATATATAGTATATTTATGTCTTATTTATCTATAAATTATATATTTATATATAAGTATAATATTACAATATCATTATTTCTGATGTGCTGGTGCTGTTTTTGCATTTTAGATGATTTTTCCTTAATAGCTCATGTCACCCACCCAACAAAATTCATCAGATCTCAAATAGGCAGAGTTTCCACTGAAATCTCAATAAGCTTTTGTAATTACTTATGACAAATCTCTATTCTGTGTTGCTTATTCTACATCACTCTTAGGAGTTCTGTTGCTTTACAAAAGCAGACTGAGACAGGCACACATACAATACACCTACAGCAGCCATATTATTATAAACCATTGTGCATTTATGTACAGGGCTTGTTCCAACATTTATAGGCAACATAACTTTGATATAACTACAGAACATCATTTCATGTGGGATGTGAAACCTTCAGTTTGCTAGCACAGACAAATTGCCATGGTCACTCCAACATGACATAACCACTCCATCCTCTCCTTGTTCTCAGTACATTTTTTTTCAAATTTCTTATCACTCTACAAATATTATTTATTCCTTTGTTGTTGTATTTATTCTCTTTTCCTTCACTGGGTTGTAAATCCTATGAGGAAAGGTGTTTTGTCATTTTTACTACTGTATCTCCAATTCATAGCCATAGAACAGGCTTTGATGATCACTAAATATGATGCATGAGTAGATTGCAGTCATCAAACTTGAATAGTCAACACTACTCCAACATGGATAGATATTTGACTTAAGAAATGAAGACAATTCCTAAAAGAACAGGTAGTTAATGGTAAGAACTCAATATGCAGTAGCATTCTTCTTTTAAAAATGTATAAACTGGGAATGCAGTTTGGTGGTAAAGTGTCTATTGGTATGTACAGAGCCCCAAATTGAATTCCAAATGGCCCCCAAATGATAATGCAAACTGTGTAACGAAATGTGGCCACTGCTAGTCCCAATTTCAAACAGATTGTGATACATGCCATAGCAATGCTGTAGCATTGGAGAATGCAAGAATGATGCGTGTAATTAAGTAATAAGTCAAGGCTGCATCAATGAGAAGACATTCCTGGTGGATCTCAAGTTATGAGGAACAGTTTAACCTGGCCTATCAACAATTCATCTCAGGTTGGAGAGGGGTCCATGAGGCTAATGATTGTAAGCAAAGGAGCACCATTTTCTTCAGTAGTGTAGCCACTGGTAAGTTGCTCAAACTTTAATAAAAAATCCTTACTTCCTCATTCATGAAAGCGACTCTAATTAAACACAGTGAGTCACCCACTAAATGTAGTCATAAAAGTACAAGACAGGGGACTGGACAGATGGCTCAGGGGTTAAGATCACTGACTTTTCTCCCAGAGGTCCTGAGTTCGATTCCCAGAACCCAAATGGTAGCTCACAACCTTCTATACTGGGATCTGATTCCCTGTTCTTTTGTGAGTAAAGACAGACACTCATATAAAATGAATAAAAATATAGACAATATAGAAAATACAAGGCAGAATTGGTGGAAAGAAACAGGAATCCACGGAGAAGGACGGACAAAGCAAGGGAAGACTGGAGGGTGTGAACTAAAATTTGTTAAATATGTGTACAAAACTGCCAAAGAATTCAAAAATGAAAAATAAAATTAGAGGACAACACTTTGTTGTATAGCATGTATCCCCAAATTGTGACAGTCCTTCCAAGTTGAAGCATTTGCCACAGAAAAGAAAGAGACTCAGATGCCTTGGGTAGTAAATAGTAGGGACACAAAGATCACATGCCTGTGAAGAAAAGAAGCTTGGAAGATTCTTACTGGCCCCTACCAACAATGTTACAAGAGCACACAATTTCCAAGGGGAAAAGAAGAGAGGGATTTTGGAGGGAATGACCCAACCAGCCACACTACGGAAAAGGAAAGGTACACCTACTGTGAGCTTCCTGCAAGCTTCACAATCACAGCTCTTCAGAGTCATCACCCATCTTGGGGTTGGGCTTCTGAATGATGCAGCTGCTTTTGTAAATAACTCCTCACCCAATTTCCTGTTAGTAACCCCAATTTAAAAAGTATTCATTGGAGCAATGCTTATTTTGATCTATGATGGGCTCTTCTTCAAGAGCGAGTAGATATGTATTGTGTCTCTTGTGTCTCCCTAGAAAAAAAGTCTATCACACAACCCATGTAATATTGTCCAGAATGTGAAGTTAGTTCTCAGAAAATCCGAGAAGCCACATCAGCTAAGCTGGGAAGGGATCTAAGGGCCAAGCCATGGAAGTTTGTACTTACTATGTTATGTTCTTGGCCCATTGATTTGCTGAGCAGGATTTCACTGAATATATGTTCCCAGGACAGCAGCAGCAGCTTCTCAAATGGCTCTAGAGGAATAAAGCCATATTCATGATCAACTACCATGCCCTCATTCTTCCTAAAACAGGCCAAACACACGCATAAATCTAAGGCCAGGGAAAGCCCCAGAGTAAAGCAAACTTTTTTTTTCTCTTGTTCATCTGGTTATTCTCAGGCAGTGGTGGAAGGTTCTCCATTCAAGATTCATATCCACTTAACACAACATTAGCATCTATCAGATAAATTTTGACAAGTCCTTTATTTTTGTAGCCTGTGATAGCTTCCAGGAAAAATGTAAAGTATTACATATTCTTCATCTAAAGGAAGGTGATTAAAAGTGGACAGTTGATTGCATGACTCAGAGTCAGGAAAATAACAGTCAAAGAAAGTGTGAGGTTGTGTTCTTCCTGAAGTGGTGTACCACAGATTGAATATTGGAGAAAAGAATGCATAAAAAACAGATATGAACTGTCCATACTTGCCCAAAATTCAGGCAATGAAACTTTGTTTTAGTACACACCACTGGATATACCAGTTGATCTCTTTCCCACAATTTTTAAGAAAATTCCAGAGTCATCTAACAGGCTCACTAAAACCTGGATTAAGAGGGAAGACATACTATCTAGACTACTGCTGAGACCTAAGGTGTTTGATGGTTCAAGCCAAGAGAGACACAGTAATGGTGTGCCTGTAAAAGAAGTCTCCACTGGAAGAAAGATGTTGGAGAAAGCCTTGGAAGTCCAGAAGTTTGCAAGTGATGTGGGGACTACAGTTTAGTGCACTCACCAAAGTTGGCTTCATGTAAAGATACAAATGGGTAAGGACTTAGGTTAAAAGATATTGAAAATTAGGCATCCTTATCATCTAGAAGCTGACTAAGATGGAAACAGACACAAACTTAAACAGAAATGTGGTTTCTCATCAAGTGGTCTAGTAAAAAATTGTTTACATTTCAAAGAAGGATGATAATTGTGCTGAGCATATGTGGAAATGAACATGAATAGGAACTGTAGACTGGGTTTTCTGTGGCAAGTTAAACACAAGCTCCCAGGTACCAAAAAATCTGGTTATCCCATTTCTTGGTGTTCTGATAAGTTATTATTAGCTATGTATGTATGAGAACTACCTGTAAAGAAATTAAATTTCATCTAGTGGTGACTCCCTTGACGGTATTGCATATACTCTGTACTTGTAAATTCTGTTGTGGTGTTGCTACATGGAATG
This sequence comes from Apodemus sylvaticus, assembly GCF_947179515.1. NCBI lineage: Eukaryota > Metazoa > Chordata > Mammalia > Rodentia > Muridae > Apodemus > Apodemus sylvaticus. The sequence continues at coordinate 74,983,777 of NC_067480.1, forward strand.
TCATCTTGATACAACCTAAAACCATCCAGGGGGGAAAAAGTCTTGATGAGCTATGTCCTGTGGGCATGACTGTGGGAGATTGTATTAGTTGCTTTACTTGATTCCAGAAGCCCCAAGGTTATAAGAAAGACTAGTCCTTTGTCTAGCACTCTCCACTGTATGAGGATGGAAAAAGTTAGTTGGGCATAGAGTATGTGTACAGTCATCGTCCCTCCACTCTGAGCTATGGATATGTGACCAGTCCCTGCCACTGCCTCAAGCTCTTGTCAAAGGGATTCCTTCAAAGTGATAGCCTGTTACCTACAGTTGTGAGCAACAACAACAAAATATAAGCCCTTTCTCTTCTAAGTTACTTTCTGTCAGTGAGTATTACCATAGCAACAGAAAACAAACAAACAAACAAATCTAAGAGAGTGTGTAGTTAGAGTTTGATAAATATTTGATACATGAATAAAAGAAGAAAGATGTTGACTGGTGACCCTTCCCCAGTTCAGAGAACACACAAAGATTGCTTAATGGGAAGGGAGGTCAAGGTCTCTGATAAAAACCTAAATGCATGATATCAAAGTCTAAAGACTCAGTACACTACCAGACAAATCCTCCTGACATACCAGAACACAAAAGCAAAAGCCAGATATATTTCTGATGTCTTTAGCTCTCCATCTTAACTGCATTGTGTAGATAAAAGAAAATTGGAATTTGCATGACCAAGCCAACTTTCCTGTGTTGTCTGTGCACACACAGGCACATCATTTGGAGGGGAAAATAATCAAAACATGAGGCAAAGTAGAGAAGGGTGTGGTCATCTGATGAGCTTTTAGTACTGAGGAGAAAATAGGAATTTGGGGTCTCAAATGAATCCAGGGCATTTTTATCGCTCATGCTTTTGTCTTTGTAGCTGCAATGAAACATCCATCTCACAATCAGATCTTTTAAAAGCAATTCTTCCTTGCCATTAACATTTGCCTAATGCAGTGTCAGTTGACATTAAGAAAAGTTGATCAGGTAGACTTGGGTAGACTGAATTCTTTGGGGGAGGAAAAGCAAAACCAGATTATTCCGGTACTGAGGTAATTTAAAAATCCATAATAAATAAAGTAATGTGATTTTCAGAGAATCACTTAAGCAGAAAAAAATGGCATAAAGTTACTACATCTACAGAAAAATAAGAGTTCCTTAAAAGTTGTAGCTCTTAATTTATTGGACAAGCATTTCACGTTGACTTAGCGATTAAGAAATGAAATATTTATTTTTCTGGTTTTGTGGGAGAGAGCACATTATTTTATATTTGTATAAATTTATGGCTGAAATTTTAGTGTTGAAAATCTGCAGGGTCATTGCACATTAAATGGATATTGATCTAACATTAGAAATAAAAAACAATACCCATTAAATTAATCAATAAAGACTTAATTCCTGATGAACTCAGCAACCTAAGGTAGAGTATTTGTTTGCGGTTTTTTCCCTTTCCAAGCAAACTATTTCATGTTATAGTAAATAATCCAACATTTAAAAGATTATGCTGGGGGAAAACAGCGCTGGTGAAAGCTGCAGTTTGTAATTGCAAAGTTAATTATCTTTCCTAAACCATCAGTTGTCACTTAGAGAGACCAGATTCTTGCAGACTCTCCAGGGACTGCCTTTATTTCATTCCTAATGGCTTGGGACCCACCATTTTGCTGTCTCTGAACATTTGGTCACTGAATGCACCATTTATGGAGTATTGTTTAATTAAGGACAAATTAAGAGAACTGTGCACAGAATTTAATTTCATAGGCTCTGTAAATTCTTTTAAAGAGGATACTAACTATAGGCATGATAAGTTTTCATTATCCGTTTCTTCTATAAGGTATTGACAATTTATTGTCTGCAACAGTTCCGAGTTTTGTTTACTCTTCGGGGGATTTGTGTTGGCACTGTACTTTTGTGCTTTGCGGAAATCCTATTGGCGGCATCTGACATTCCATTAACCCCTTCCACTCAGAAGAATCCAGAAGCAGAAGCTGGCATTTGAAGATTGCTTTTGGCTTTTGTAAAGACTAGGGATTTCTTTGAAGCATTGAATAAAAACTGACATCATTAAAATGTGTGCTTAAATGCTTTAGAAGATGGGATAAAAAATGTTCTATATCATAGTTACTGTTGATAGTTCCATTTGGCAAATATTTAGTGAGTGCCTTCTGTATACTAGGAAGGATCCTATGAAGAACACCTCATTTGCTAAGTACACGAGTCCTGAAATATTTGTTTTAAAAGAATTTTAGAATAAATGTTCTTCAAGATCCCTACTGTCACTCCAGAAACTAAGTTCAAATAATAAACTGCAAGTTTTAGTATTGCTATCTCAAAAGAATATTTCTGTGCTACATACAGAAGGAAACTTGCAGATACTTTTGTTCAAGCTCATATGTGTTACTGAAAAAGAAAATGAATCACAGAGAGGTTATTTTTAACCATTTAAGTTCATTTAAGAAGTTAGTATCATTTATCCAATACTTTAATCCTCAGTGTAAAATTGCTTTGATTTATAATCAAATAGACAGTCACAACTATCTGCTTCATAAAATTGTTGTATTTGAATGCATCAGGTGCTGTTAAGTGACACTATTCTTGAGAAGACATGAAAAATGTCTATAAACCCCAGATAGACAATGGTGATCAACCTAAATAAGAATGCTACCAATGTCCAATTTGGTGGACCAATGCATTTATTGGAATATGGGTAAGATATCATTCACAGGAACAGAAATGACTCAGAGATAGCTGCACTATTAAAGCCCATTCCAGCACAGGTATTAGTTCAGGAAAGTGGGACCTGAAACATACTGCACAGCCTACAGACAGCTGAAGAAGCTGGAGAATATCTCTTTCAGAAAGTGAAGCTTGTCTGATAATGACTATGATCTGGTCATACTGTGTACATATGCTTTAGGAAAGAAGGGCCTGGAGAATCTCCTCAGTTTCAGGGGCTTACTGAAACTACTGAGTTGTTTACCTTCTGAATTTAATGAGCTTCCCAATGGAGTGAAAGATTTTGTCTTGAGGGAAACTTCTTTGCATCAGAAGCTGTGTATAAATTCACTAAAGCCCACATGCAATTTGCTACCAGAATTCAAAAGCTTTGGAACTAATAACTATGAGAATCTGACTTAGTCTTGGAATGATACACCTCCAACATCTGCTTCATTTTTTCTCTCTTATGTGTTTTCATTACATTTTTTCTCCAATACCTTCATAAAATGGCTACCAATAGGGAATCTATTCATAAATCATTTTTCAGAAAGCCAAAGACTTAAATTGTTATGCCAATTTAAAATTCTCATGAAGGCATTCATTGGAGAAATTTGAAGTAACAAATAGAAAACACCTCTAGAAGAGAATGTGATTCATTCTATGACCAGGGTTCAATATGGGATTTTGTGGAAACAGAATGTGTGTGTTGGAGGGTGTCATTTATGAATCTACCTGCCCTTGTTAAAGGCATGTAAATATTTTTGGTAAAACCAAAAGCAAATTCTTTTTAACACTGATGTGGCTAAATACATTAATATGTTTTTATATAATGGACTATATTAAAATAATAGAAATTATATAATGCATTTACATGTAATATCACATACACACACACACACACACACTTTTTAATTAAAAGGAAAAAAATCACAAATACCAGGTGTGGTAGTATACAGCCTTAATCTCAGGAGGCAGAGGGAGGCATATCTCTATGAATCTGATGCCAGTCTGGTCTACAAAGATAATTTCTTGCCTATCAGGGCTACATAAGCAACACATGATACCCATATCACTAACAACTAATAGCATTGTTTGTATATAGATTTCAAAATCTAAAATTGCTGGTTGGGATTTCACATTTAAGTAGTAAAACTGCAAATAAAAGCAGAATTCAGGGAGTCTTTCATGGCATGGTGATGTTTTCTTAAGCTAGACAGAGTTACTAAAAAGTGTGTTTACTTTATGGAAATTCAGTTTGTAGTCTTTTCATAAAGGGATTGTGGTTCATAAAATAAAATGTACTAATATTTATAACAAAAGAAAGGTCTCCTTGACCCATGAACAGGACTTTCTCGGAGTTATTGCTCCTTCACAATGTGGGTCCCACAACTCTGCATAATCATCATACCCCTCTTCTAATGCATTAACTTTGGCATGGAATAGTTAGCTTCTCTTATTATCCCTGAAGCATGTTTAGGAGTTTCTGTGTTTCAAGGCACTTCTAGGAGAAGGAACAGAGAAAGAACATATTTAAAAGCAATGAAAACATGTGTAGTACTACATACCTGTAATCCCAGTGACTGAAAGGATAAGGTAGGTAGATTGCATGTGCAAGGTCAGCCTGGGCTGCACAGTGAATGTCTTTTAAAAAATCACCTCTAGTTCATTCCAGCTTTATTTTATGGTTATTTTCATCTTTTCAGTAGTCTTACCTCGTATCTAGACTAGAGCCCTGACGTCTTTGCATAATTACAATACACAAGTCTTCGGATGTTGTTGTGCCAACCAATTAACTATTTTCTTACCCAGACTGCAAAAGCCTCTCTTTTGCAGGGATGTCACTGTTCTCTGCAAAGTCAACTTTGGTTTGGCAGACCTTCACCCACTAGGAAAACAGAGATAAATAGAACCATGAAAGCACAAGTTAATAATAGCAGAGAGCACGTATGGGTCCTTGTGCATGCTTGTGAATGCATGAATCAAAGCCAAGAGAGATTTTATTTTTTAAGATCAAATCAGTGAACGTAGTGTAGGTCTAAACAGGACTAAAGTCTTGCAATTTGCATTTCTTCCATCGTGGGAGACATGAGTGTAAACATTTGGGTGTGGGAAGGAAAAGCATAATAAATGAGCAGATAGGCAGAGGTAAAGCTTCCGTGTGTCCTCAGACTCACAAATGTGTGTGTTGAGACATGCAGCCAGACAAAAAGATTTTCTTGTAATCATATTTCACAAAGAATTCCCTAGCTATGACCTAACTGCTAAAATATTTAGATAAGTTGAGTATCTATAGACAGCAGAACAGGAAGGAAAAAAACAGGGTGTGACAGAGAAGTGAAGAACTTGGAAGGGAGAGACCAAAGGGCTTAGAAGTCAAATGTCCATCTGAATCATGGCTGAGAAATTGCTCACCCTACACAAAAATACTATAGAGAAATTACACCAAATCCAAAACCTGTCAAATGAGATTTAGCAATGTGGTTTGGATGTTATCCCCCATTGAGTAACTGTCTATAATCTTGCAAGAAACCCCATAAGTGTGTGTGGTAGTTATTCCATATGCTAAGGGCAGCATATCATTTTAGAGCTGTCAGTTTTAATTTCAGTTTTATTAATTTTACCATAAGCCCACCGACGTATGGTTCAGTGGGTGTATATCACATAGATCGTAAACTTTCACAAAGAAGCTGGTGATGGCTACAAGTTATGTCACAGGTTTGATGGAAATTAGATTCATCAAGAGAAGAAGAAGAGGAGGTTTAATGTATAGGTCAAAACACACATGAAGAAAATAGCCCATCCATAGATTAGCAGAAAAGAAGTGTCCAAGTGATTAACGATCCTTTTTTACAATAAACATCATGTTATAAAAATATAAGTTTAAAAGAATCTCATCCTCTTATGACAAGTTTATTTTTAAGAAATAGAAAATGAGTTTTCTTAATAAAAAGCAATGCTTCTTACTTCAGCGTTTCTCAGAATCCTGCTGGTGTTTTGAGAAATAGAATCAAGTTGCCTATAGTGTATACTAGTCATCTCTCTGTCGCTTGCTTGCTACTGTTTGTGATTTTTAAAAAACACGTAGAAAAATGAAACAGATACGGACATGAATTAAACATGACTTCAGGTTCTTAGATACTCATCCCATTAAGAGGCACATCCTTTCCTTCTATGCTAACTACTGACTAGCTCTGTCCTCTGGGATGTGGTAGGAGTGACTCTAGTTTCCTTACCTGAGCCTGAAATCAGTAGCCCCAAGCAGTCCTTAGGTAAGCTGATTAGTGGAAAGGAAATTTTAGAAAAGTAGGAAATCTCAAATATGGTTATTGGTGGCTGTAGAGCCCTCTGATTGCCAGGGAGTAAGCTTTTGCCTTTACATCCTGGAATACAGTGAAAGGCAAACATAGTGTGGAAGATCTCACATGCTGTTTCCATGTTGCAAGGAAGCCCAAGTCACTTGGAGAGGCAGAAACAATATACAGAGTTGTTCTGATGCCTGGGACATACGGTAAACTGTTTTAGATCCCTCTTCCTCATCACCATCACTATTGGTAACATATACAGCCCATGTCAGTAACCATATACAGCTGAATGAATGACCCTAGATGATATCTGCATATCCCAGCAATGGTCCTAGGCCACCAGGGAGTGACAGTTATGAACCAGCTTTGTTTGAAGCCACTGTGCCTTGAGATGGTTTATAATGTATCACTAGACAATGTTCACAAACTGTGTGTATGATATCTGTGGTAGACACCCATTTGTGACTTAAAGAGAAGTTACACAAAGTAAGAAGTTTTTAAATAAGAGGTTACATTTCTAACTTCACTTAAAAACCAGTGACATGGACAACTGGGAAATGGGTACAAAATGAATATGAAACACAAACAGTAGAGAAACTTGTCACTCTGAAGAGAAAATGAGCAGTCAGAGGTGAGAGAAAGGATGTCTACAGTTAACAGGAAAAGCGTGTCTGGTAGGTTAGTGTCAGGAGATGATAAGTCGGTGCAAAGGAGACGCCAGGTGCCAACAAGAAAACTGAGCAAGCAGAGGCTTGCCACAAAGTCTGATAATCGGAGTTGGATCGCCAGGACTCTGCAAGTTGTTCCCTGACTTCCACAAGGATACCACGGGATTTTAAATTTTAACGTAAGATCACTATGTGCAAAGAGACATAGTCCTCCCTTACAGCTGCTATTTGTTGCTGCCGTTATGCTCAGGGTCAACCCTAAGAAGTCACTTAAACGTTCCAAGTAACCCTGTGGCAACTATCTTTCCCCTACATAGTAGTTCTTGCCTGTCAGTTCACAGAATGAAATTGGAGAAAGCAAGACGATGCTTTTAAATCACTAGTCCATAAAATAATTCAGTAAGAACGTAGAAAGACTAAATAGCTCAAATATTATCTAATGCAAAGATTTGGCTCTCAGTCTTCTGTCACCTAGGATGAGCTCTTGGTACAGCAAGGCTCTTCATCCTGTTATCAGGAGAAAAGTAAAGACAAAAGCTTTATTTTTGCCTGGGACTCAAGACAGCATCTTGCCTAAGAACCTTCATAGGCAGAAAACATTAGCAATGAGCATCCGAGGACATTGCCTGCATGCTTCTTTGGGCTCATTTGGTTTCTTTTGTGGTACAGATAAGTCTCCCAGGCCAACCACTCATCCCTTTAGTGGTTGGCCTTGCACCTAATGCTGCTAGGCCACACTGAGCTCCAGCAGCAGATGAAGTCAGAAACTAGGAGCAAGAGGCCTGGTCCTGGCTCCGACGTAATGGATTAAGCACAAGCGAAATGCCAACAGTAATTAAAAATATATCTTGTCCATTAGCTTAGTGGCTTGAGAGTTCACAGCCTTTGTGGTTGTACCATTCGAAAGCTTGATTTGGGCTGTGGTAAACGCTAAACGCTTGTCAGCACTCGCCGAGGCTATGAATAGAAAAGATACCATAGAGTCCATTGGGTTTTATGTAGCTGTTTTGGTGTGTTTCCCATGCCAGTCAGTGGCCCTGCTGACATCCTATCATTCAATAAATGATGATAAAAGCTGCTCAGCTGGTTTTAATAGTAATCTTTTTTTTAAAGAAATGAGATATGTCATTCTACAGACAAAAAAAATTACCTACTATGTGTTTGGCACTATGTTATAAAGTAAAACTGAAAAATTCTGAACACATTCCTTAGGAAGACTGAAGAGATGATTTGGCAGGTGAATATTTGCTGACAAGCCTGAGGAGCTAAGTTCAATCCCCAAAACATACACGGCAGAAGGAGAGAAACAAGCCCCAAAAGTGATCCTCTAACTTTCAAACGTGACCTATACATACATATACACACAACAGATAAGTGGAGAAAAAATCAATTAACACTCCTTTCACTAGCTACCTGCTACCTTTTATGATAAGAAAATGATTAAATCCTGCTTAGTCGGCTTGTATGTCTCTATCTACTTAAATTAGTTTCTTCAAAAGATAATGATTTAGAAGCCACTGTAAGGCTCTTCTATAATGAAAACTACCAGTAAACGTGGGGAACAAAACATCTGTGCACTGAACCAAAGTTCTTCAGGACGTTTTCCCGCCTTGACCCCCCAGTGAAGCAGGCTGCATTTGTCCATCTGAGGGCAGACACTGGGTATGTGGCAGCTGTGGCGATCTTCTCAAAACCACCATCTCTGCTAGCCCTGCCAGACTCTGCATCTGAGATCAGATGAACCTGGGAAGACATTTCTTATATCCCACTTGGCATGCCTTTATCACCTAGCTTCTGCAGCAATACTTCAAAGACTACAAATGTTCCAATTTTCTCCTTTAAAATAACTTTCCCCAACTCATTCCATCAAGTCTTGTTGAGCCTAACTCTAGTGCCATTCGGTGTACCATGACAGCCACTCAGGACTAATATGAGGTAGAACATGTCTAGTTCAGACTGAGGTGTGCCTTAAGTGCCAGGTGCTCACCAGATTTCAAAGACACGGTCGGAAAACTTACATGACATTTTATATTGACTGTTCAAATCATAGTGTGGTAGATACATTAGGGCAAGCAAATTATTAAAGTGAATTTTGCCTCTTTCTTGTTTTATGTTGATTGCTAAACATTCAAAATTCCATGTGTGGAGCAGTAGAGATGTCTCACACTTAAGAGTACTGGCTACTGTTATAGAGACCTAGGTTCAATTCCCAGCACTCACCCGATGGCTCACAACCATCTGTAATTTCCATTCCAGAAGACCTAACCCCCTCCTTCTGGGCTCTTCAGGTATACATAGACACACACACACACACACACACACACACACACACGCACACACACACAGAGAGAGAGAGGTGGGGGAGAGAGGGAGGGAGGGAGGCAAAATATGCATATGCATAAAATGAATTTTTAAAAATTAAAATCTCATGTGTGATTTCCTTTGAGATCCTGCTGGACACTACTGCTCTAGAACATTAGACCAGGAATCTGGGAGAGGTGAGCTGAATGCCTGAATGCGTTCCTTATTTCCTCATTATCTTCTTTGTTCAAGTCACTACATTCCAACATCCACCCTACCATGCCCAAATGCATGCACGAATCTCGTTCCTTGTGGATATTCACGTAGGCGACTCCCTTTGCAGCCCCTAATAGCTGTAGTATCCGAGGAGCCTCAGGCAGATCATCATTCAGAACCAGTCTAGAACATGGGGAACTGTTCCTCTAGAGCAGCTGTTCTCATCCTTCCTACTTCTGTAACCCTTTAGTACAGTTCCATATGTTGTGGTGCCTTTCAGCCATAAAATTACTTCCTTGCTACCTCATAACTGTAATTTTGCTCCTACTATGATTGATAATGTAAATATCAGCTACAAGACCCTGAGAATCACTGCTATAGAGACTGGGAAAGCAGAAAGTGTTCCCTACCTGCCCTCTTTCTTACTCAACTTGCTCAACTGTAGCTGCTGCTCCCACCCTCTCATGACTGCTGTCTTCATGGTCCTTTCCAATAAGCGCTGAATCCTCCACGTGAATCCCAGGCCCCCAAGCACCAGCTTGGAAATGCAGAGATGCCCAGCTTCATGGAAGTAACTCCCAGGTCTTCAGTCTCTTCAGCGTGCTGACAGTCATGGCTGGACAGCCAGCCCCGATAGTCGTAAGCCAATCTAGCAAAGTCCTTTTAGTCTGTTCCTCTAGAGAACCCTGCCTCATATAGTGACTTACCGAACCTAATTCATTAACTTGTAGTTCTTTAAGGTTGAAGTCGGTCACAGGTTTCTCCAAACTAAAATAAAAGCATTGTCAAGGCTGTGTTCCTTTCTGTGGGCTCTGTGAAGGCTCTGTTCCCATGTGTCTTCCAGTGTCTCTCTTCACTCCTGGGCTTACAGTCTTTTTGTTACCCTAGTCCATGGTGAGACGAGTCTTTCTCTTTGTCTGCTCCCCTTCTGCCTTTAACACACTTTTTTTTTTTCAACGCACTTTTGATTGCTTTGGATCCCACACATGACACGGGATAGCCCTATCTCTGAAGTCTTTCTCTTCCTCTCATTTGTTAAGTCACCTTTGCCACAGGTTCTCAAGATTGGCACACGGACATCTTTGAGGAGCCAAGGTGGAGCAATTCTGCCTCTTATACATTCCAAATGTTGTTTGATCAACCTAAAACAAATTCACGTTTGTTCATTTCTTCCACATCTTCATAGGAGGGACATCTGTGACAGAAAATTTAATCCCTGAGTACCTGAGAAGTAAAAACATCACCTTGAACTATGAGATCAAGAAGATTTTTATGAACATCATAACATGAAATGTTGTTTGTAGAATGGTGTTTCTGGAGCTCTAATAATAGTAACTTTGGCTGCAGATGATTCAGGGAAATGTGTCTTGTATATGTGGCTGTTTTTAAACAGGGATTTCTATTCATTCCCACTAGAGTTATTAATCAGGGCACCATTAGCTAGCTGAGTTACAATAATAGGCTCAGAAATCAAATAGGTTAAAATTTATATCTAGGCTGTCACACTGACCTTTCAACAGTTTTACCTTTTATGGGCATGATGACTAGTTTTAACTGTCAACTTTACACAAACTAAAGTCACCTGACATTGGAGCCTTATATAGATCAGATTGGCCATTGGACAGGTCAGGAAGGGAGCAAGCTCGATTACATAATTGAGGTGGAAAGAGCATCCCGCTGTGAGTAATGCCATTCACCCGCTGAGATCTAGGACTGTGTAACAGTGAAGAAAGCAGGTTGAATATAAGCATGCATGCATTCATTTTCACTCTACTCTAGCCTACGGATGTGACCAGCCACTTCAAGTTCACCCTGCCTTGACTTCTTCTCATGATGGACTGTAACCTGGAGTTGTTGCTCCTCTAATGTTTTGTCAGAGTTTTTCATCACAGTAACAGGAAACCAACAAAGACAAATATCTATTTTCATGCGATGAGCACCTCTATTTCAACATCTGTCATTCTTGGCTCTGTTAGCATCTTGGGGCACATACTTCTTTGTTGTAGAGGCTTCCCAGTGGATTGTAGGTTGATTAAGTTTTATGTATCCACTGTGTTCTGGTAGCCAAATACCTCCTACCACTTTCAATGGCAAGGAAAATCTATCCTCAGACATTTCCAGATGTATGATTGGAGTAGAGACAAGATCATCCTTGGTATCTACTGTTAGAGACAAAGACTATATATAAACTCTTTTGTAGAAACACACTTTGATTCCCTTATTTCATTACTTCAGGCTTGAAGAGTTGATTGGCTTAAGTTGTTTTTATCAATGACTGTATACATGATCTCCTTCTATAAGCAATATAACTGGGTCTTTCTATTTTGGACATGAGAATAAATCAACCATGAGGTTAAAAAAAAAGTATGAGTGCTATCATCATGAAGACACGGTGTGATCTTGGTTGATATTTCTAACTTTAATTGCCACATGAATTAATGTGAGTGCCCAGCCAGTAATCAGTGTTATCAACTGCCCTCCTGGATAATTCAGGCCAACAAAAACTCTATAAGTAACATCTGCTAAAACAAGAAAACTCAAGAATTCTATGAGATTGAGTGTCAAACCATACATATGTTTAAATAGGCACATAAACACACAAATATACACTCACACACACAAAACACACACATACATACACACACATACATACACACACACACACACTGCAATAAGCAAATTAATAGACAGAAGCTGCCTCAAATTTCAACAAAGTTTGATACTCAAAACTGGCCACGGTAGAATATGTTTTGAAACACATTACTCCGAGTTGAGATTGGTGGTCCTTGCCAACATACCACAGAACTCTACATGCTGGAACCTGAAGATGTACCTTAGAGCTCACTATGAAGGGACTCCTTGAGTTATTCTGAGGTCATGGTAGAGATCTGAATCCATGTTTAGATTTCCAAAACTCACTTCAACTACAGTTACCACTTGGGCCTATTTTTAAATACATGTCTCATCATACATAAGATACACATGTGATTTAGGTGGTTTGTTGTTTTTTTTTCTCATTATTTCCTAAGCCCCTCATTTAGCTCAACCCTCTCATTTTGAAAAAAATAAAAAATAAATAAAAAACCTCAACCTGTGTCACTCATTGAATTGATAGCATCCTTCCCACTTCAGTTTTCTGCCTTTCTAGGGGTCACCACTGTGTGAGCACCAAGCTCACTCATGATTGTTGTTGTGCATTGTGTCAACTGCTCTGCAATCAGCCAAGGGCATTGTGCTGAGAAGCCATCAATTATCCCGAGTAGTCAATGAGAGTTTGCTGTTGTGAAGGGACTCAATTGAAGATAATCCATAAAAAATCAATTACATTATTATTTCTTAATTAGAGCACTTGACAATATAGCTTCCCTCAGCAAAGCCATCAGTGAATAAGCACATAAATACACATAAATAAACACTGCTTCTGTCCCGCAGAGCTCCTCGATAAGTTCACAGTGACCTTTATCACCAAACATTTGCCAGACAAGAATGTCTGCATATTTAAGAACATTCCCAAGCTGTTTTCCCCTATCAGACAGAAAAATGAGTCCATCACAAGTGTCTATAATAATAGTAATATTATGTTGCTGGATGATTAAAAGATCACTTAATACTTATGCACTTCTCTCCAGTTTATGAAGTGTGCTCCTCTTTGAGGCAATGGTGAGTCCAACTTTCCACTGAAATAAGTTAGATATGCTGTCTACCAGCCACCAGTGAGGTGAGACCACACAACATGAGGCCATTTTAGCAATCTCCTCCCATTCATCCTTGGCCTTATCCCATTTCAAATGCATTTCATTCTGCTCTCCAGGTACTGGGTCCTTTTGTAACCTTAAGAAAGTCTTTTTGACTCAGTATTGGTCTTTATTCATTCAACTACTATTTATTAAATATCTGCATATGTGGTGGACTCTATAGGAAGTTTACATTCTAATAGATAAAAATCATAACACAATAAACTGAAGAGCTCCTTAGCCTCTGGATACATTGAATAGAATGCCCTACTCATTCTTAAGAAAGAGATGAAAGCTTTTAACGTGACTTGCTAGCTAAGCTGAAACTGGAGTGATGAATGAGACTATATAAGACCAAGATGGAGGAAAATATTATGTGTGAAGGCCTGGGAGTAAGAGATACTGTGGGTGGAGGGAATTAAATGGATGAGGGGGGGGGGGGTAGAAGAAAAGGGAGGAGGGAGGAGAGAGAGTGGGAAAATAAAAATAAATTTTAAAAAAAACATTGGAGGAAATGCATTCTAGGCAAACTAAAATAGATACAAGTTCTGAGAGTGGAGGGGGGGAAGGAGGAACAGAAAATATTACCTAAGGCTAGTAAAGCATGAGCCAGAACAGTGGGCTCAGAACTGAGCCAAGGAAAATAGAGGCATGAAAAGGTTTTGTTCTAGGAGTAAACGCCATTCCAGTTCTGCCACATGGTAAGCCTTTTTCCACACGACTGTGTTCTTTCTAAACCAGGGCTTCCCACTCTTCATCTTTATGCATCTTAAAATACCAGTGGCTCCTCATCTTATCTGGAGTAACATCCCAGCTCCTCACCACAAGGTCTCTATTACCTTTCTCTGTTCTCCGCTCAGAATGTTCCACCTTGTTTGTTTTGCATAATTTTATCAGGTTGTCATTGTCCACAGGTGTGCTGAGTCTCTTCCGGCCTCAGGAAGTATGAGCTTGATACCTTCACCTGTGGAAAAGCCCTTTCTGAGTCTTAACACAGCAGACAGCACAACTGTCAATTGGCACAGCTTCTCAGAGAGATCTGCTACCAGTCTTCAAGAATTTCTACAGATCAACCTTTTCTGGAATGCTGTCCTACCATAGTTTCTTTGAAGTTGTATTATACGGAGAGACAGGCAGAGCTTGCTGACACCTAGGTTGCTGTACAGAGTGTGCACAAATGACAGAATTGCTTTTCTCACTCATACCACTCCAACATATGTGTTCTAGACTGAAGGTCTAGAACAATACTGCCACCTCTCCCTAAAGCTTGTCTCCAGGACCTGTTAGGAATAAAGATACTAGGCTTAGAAGTGGCTTATGACATTTTTGTTTACATTCCATTGGTTTCATCAGTCCCACGATCAGGCACCTAACTCTAGGGCTTTGTAGTATTTCTCTGTAGAGATACTTCTCAGCCATGGGGGGGGGGGGGGGTTGTGAAAAAAAGACTGGCATTGTTGAGTAGCACAAAAGCATAGTCATAGTTAAGTGAATTCTAACTATTTTTTCAATACACTTATATAAATACATAAATGCCAGAGGTAGTGGTATTTTATTTCCCTCTCAGAAGTAGAGTTCAGCTTGATAACATCACAAAGATTTTCTGTTATGGTCATCACTATGCATGACCCCATTTCTTAGAGTACATAGGTTCTGGAAGAATAGATAATATTTAGTAGAAACATGTTTATAAAAATGCTGGAATTATTCTTGGTTTTCATATTCATAGCCTGCAGGTTTACCACCATGATGGCATCTCTACCTTGTGAAAAAATAAGCCAGAGACATAGCTGTCTTGTGATGAAGAGGATAGAAAAGTTTTAGAATGGGGTTTTGTAGTATGAGGAAATAAGAACATGATCCTGGAGGGGGAAGGGGTGCTAGAGGAGCCTCGTGTAAAGTTCCTTACCCTAGAGGAACTTTGCATTAAATGGTTTACCCTCCCATTGTTGGCTTAGGATGACCACTTCTTGCTTTCAATCTCTCTCTCTCTCTCTCTCTCTCTCTCTCTCTCTCTCTCTCTCTCTCTCTCTCTCTCTCTCTCTGACACACACACACACACACACACCACATTGTTTTGCTATATAACTCAGACTGGACTCAAACTCACAATCTTCCTATCTCAGCCTCCTGGGTGCTGAGATACATGGGTGTATTTCCAAGCTTGGGTTGGTCTTTGTGAACCAGCTGATGTTATTAAGGTGTGATCACTTCTGCAGAGCTCTTGTTCTGATTCTCCTGGGTCAGGCATGCCAGCAGGACATAACAAGGAAGGCCTTTTCACTATTCATCAAAAGGCACTTCCTAATTGGTCTGGTGATCAAACTGAGATCCTTAACTTACCACCTGTTCTGCTCTCTGATAGGTTGACATCTAGAAGGGATCAACAACAGTCACCGATTAACTTTAGATTTCAAATATCAATGACAATTAAAACATTTAAATAAATAAAGAATGGAAGTGCCAGCCCAGGTAGTTCCTGAGTTTGTGGACAGCTCAGCAACCTGCCACCTCCTCAAAATGCATGTATGGTCCAGGATGTTGGCTGCTCTGCAGCGTGCACCAAGCAGAGGGATCTGACCAAACCTTTATCAAGACCTATTTGTGCTTGGGTGTTTGGGGGAAAGTACCCTTGTGCACTACCTCCTCCCTCTTTAACCAAATAGTAGTTTAATAGTTTTTTGAGACTATTAGACAGCATGTTTTGGTCGTATTTATTCTAAACTCTTCCACCTATCTTCCTCCCGATCCATCTCCACTTCTCTCCCTCCCAACTTCCTGCCCTCTTTCATTTATTTATTCATTTTTTGCTTCGACCCAGAAAGTCCAGTATGTTCTGCTCATATACATACAGGAATAGGACCACCCACTGGGACGTGCTTGACCTCTCAGTGGCCACACCTAAAGAAAACACACTTTCCTTCTGCCAAAAGTCATCAACTATCAATAGTGCCTCTTAGGGATGGGGCTTATGAGGCACTCCACACTTTATTGCTATGTAGGTCTCATGCCAGCAACCAGCGCTTCTGTGAGGTTTATGAGTGCAGTGGTCCTGCCATCTCCAGAAGACAGTGTCTTGTTCCAGTTCTCTGAAATCTGCCGGATTCTTTTGTACATTTTGAGAAAGAATAAGTTTCCCCGATCGCTCTGGATTCAGACTATAGCTGAGATTGGCACTAGATTTGTGATCTTCCTGCCTATGCTTTCTGTAGTTAGAATTACCCTGTACTACCAAACCCAGATGATGGATTGATCTTAAAGCTTTTGTTGTACTGGACACCACCCTTAAGTAGGACTTGGACACCACCCTTAAGTAGGTAAGTCCTAGGAAGAAAATTGGGATGTATTTGCTTTCCTACGACAAAGGAAGCTTTCCAAATCCAATACCTCTCTTCACTACACGCAGCATGAATCCACATGTTAAATAACAATACAGGTCACTCTCATTGAAATAGTAGGTACTGTGGTGGCTGCAAATGTCACTTGATAGTAGAGTGTTCTTTTAGCTTGTGTGAAGACTTAGTTCAGTCCCTGATACTAAATGATCACAATGGTAATGATGGGAACCTTTAGAAAGAATGAATAAGAAAAGAAAGTATAGCACAGGCTAGTGACCTTCAAACTTTACCTTGTAACAGAATCATGTAGTATGTTGTATGTTGTATGTATAAATACAGCTGCGGGTCCTAACCATTTAATCTGATTCAACAAGCTTAGATGGGAAGCACGGGACTTGAACATCTCTATTGATAACAGCTAATATGACTACTGTTTCTGATGATGATGATGATGACGATGACGATGACAATGACAATGATGGCGATGATGATGATGGATGATGGCCAACAGGATTTGGGGCCTGCCATTGTCACAAGTCTTCTGATGTTGTGCTGCTATTTCTACATCTGCCAACCAGGCTTTATAAGAATAATAAGCCGAATTATGCACTTGTTGAGAAGATGAAGCCAAGGGACACATATGAAGTCTATAGGACAGTTGTTAGTGAAGAAGAGGCATGCAAAAGACATAGCCATGACCAAGGGTATTATCCTACATGCATGTACAATCTTACACTGTCTCCCTCCATGGGGTTCTAAAGCATGGCTTCTTTAGTTTCTCCTTCCCACTTGCATTATGTGGTTGAAATGCATACAATGCTACGTTTAGCAGCTAGCTTGTCCTCCTTGGCTGTTGCTTTTTAAGAACAACCAAGCCCGTATAATTGCCATTGATCATCTTTGTAAGGAAGTTGCCCAGTTTGCCACTTCTACCCTTTAGTATATTTCCTCATTATGTTAAGGACTTCACAGGTCATTTGTTTTCTAAAAGGAACATAAAAAGAAAGGATTTCAAAAAATAATTGAATAGACTCAGTGTTCCGCTGTTATTACCTGAGAAATGAAGGGTTGTCAGGGGAAAATGTTAACATTACCAACAAATGTTCACATCGTAGAAGTGACTCTCGGAATTCTTATGAAGCAGAGAACATTTTATTTTTGCTGACAGGACCACCAAGTCTTTTTCGAATGTGATCACGCTTACTCTGAGCATTGCCAGTGTGGTTCTCTGAACACAATTTATAACCATTTGCCCTCACAATCAAGTTTCTGTTTCAATATGTGTTACCCCTTCACAGTGCTTCATTTTTCTATAGAGATTTTGTGCACAAAGTGTCACATGTCAATATAAATCATACATGGGGTTTATTCTAAATGCAAAGCCCCTAGCTCATCTCATGAGGCTGCTCACGAACTCACCTTATTTAACTTTTGAGACTAACCTTGTCAAAACTGCAATTTCTTACAAGAGACATACTGATGCATGTTTAACAATCATCTCCCTAAAAGAAAGAAAGTAAAGAAAGAGAATTCCTGCCACCAACAAAACCCTGAGTTACTGCTGTTGCCAATGTTTCTCAGTGTAAATACCCCCACATTAACCAATTTCAAATGATCCATGAGATAATACCAAGGTAGGCAAAGAGGAGAAATGATGTGCAAACAGCTCTGGCTCTCCTGGAAGAGCTAGTGAGAGCTGTCACCACGTAGTCACTCCCTAACATATTTAACATCAGGTGTTATCGGATCACCAGTTTGTGTGTGTGTGTGTGTGTGTGTGTGTGTGTGTGTGTGTGTGCCTACTGCAGAATCAGAATCCGGCACACATCAAATGGATATATTAATATTTATGAGTTAAAATAGAAACTCAGTGCCATACATGGGCTGAACCTAGGCCTCCCCACTCATATGTAGCAAATGTGCAACGTGACCTTCATATGAGTCCTGAACAACTGGCACAGGAGCTATCCCAACAGCTGTTGCCTGTCTGTGGGATAGGTTTTGCTAGCTGGACTGCCTTATCTAGCCTCACTGGGAGAGGAAGCACCTAGCCTTGAAAAGACTTAAAGTGCCAGGGTGGGAGGGATACCTGGGGGCTGGTCCCCACCTGCTCAATAGAGAAGTGGTGAGGGGAATGGAGGAAGGACTGTGAGAGGAAGTGCTGGGAGTAGGGCAGTGAAGCAGGATGTAAAGTGAATAAGTAAAAATAATGAAATTAAAAAATAGAAACTCAATAAGCAAAAAACTCACAGTGGGATATATTTTTCAAATAATAAAAGTAATTTAAAGCCTATTAAAAGTTACAAGACAGCCATTTTAAAAGTGAAATATTCAAGTAAGGGAATGAAGCATATAGCACTTTTGTTTAGCTAGTATAATATTTAAATACTTAAAATATATTTTACATAATTCCCATTACTGAAGTTCCCATTTCAGAAATTAAAACAAACCAACAATTAAAAACGAAAAAGAAAGAAAAAAAGGCAGAAAGAAAGAAAGAAAGAAAGAAAGAAAGAAAGAAAGAAAGAGAACAAACCCCTCACAAAAGTAAAGCCACCAACACTAAACAAGAGAATCAATTATTAATGGAGTCAAGGTTAAAATTTTTCTAATCTGCCATTTCTGTGGAAATATGACATCAGTTTAATTTCTACCCAGATGTACTGTGAGCTGCCTACAGCACTGGGTATGCAACAGTCTCTTAATAAATATTACTGACTCATTCCAGCTCCAGTCTAGTAAAGAGTAATTCGATAATATTCATTTAATCCATTTCAGCCATTCAAGTTTGGATGAACTAGTATAGAAATGGGACTTGAAGATCATGCTGAATTGTAAGGTGTATAATTTTCCAATTCAGTAATATAGCACTACTTCATTCCTTCATCTTATACAGACTGAGTACCCACTAACAGCTAACATTTATTGTCTCCTTAACATGCACCTAACATATGCTCAACAGTTGACAAGCCTTCTCCCATTCTTCATCAATCATCCGAGGTATGTACTATTATTATTCTCTACATTTTTCAGGGGCGAGTTAGTAAAATGAGATACCATGACGAAGATCCCTCTGCACATGGCAGAGTTGAAGGCCATACCTAAGTCTGACATGAGCATCAGCAAACACTGTGAAATAAAGATCCCTTTGTGATGTAGAAATGAAGTAAGTGAAGACTCTGTGTCAGGGCAGGGATCAGGGACAAACAGCTCATAGAAGATGCTGCTGATCTTCAGAGTTTAAAGTCTTCTCAGCACTGCAGGAGGACATCGGTGTAATTACGTATGAAGATGTACTTGTGCTTGAAATGATGTCACTTAAATTCAAAGACAGTGGGGGGTACTGCCAACCTGCAGGGACAAAGAGGTGTCAGCTGTGAAAGAGTCTACTGAAACTGAAGGAAAGCGGTACAAATATAAGAGAGAGAGAGAGAGAGAGAGAGAGAGAGAGAGAGAGAGAGGTAACAGAGACACACAGAGAGAGACAGAGAGAGACAGAGAGAGACAGAGAGAGACAGAGACACAAAGACACAGAGACGCAGAGACAGAGAGAGGAGGGAATGTGTATATTCTTGGGGAAAAGAATGCAAGATAGTGACATCACCCAAGATTACAGCTAACTGTACGTTAAAGCTTTAAGAGGTTAAGGTTATGTCTGAATACTAGAGGGTTCTGAATATCAGGGGAAGGGAAGGGAACACTAATCTCTAACTACTGCTTATGGATGACTATGCAGAATTACTATCAAAAAATGATTTTAATGTATAATTTTTCTAGCCCCATCTGGTAAGAGAGACCATTTGGGAGAGGTCTGCAACCTAGATCCGTAGTTGACAGAAGTGATGAAGTAGACTCTGAAGAAAGACTGTGCTGAAAACATCACTGTGAGAGCAACGTTCTTACATGGCTCCAGGGAGTCATCTAACTATGGTGACGGAGGAATGAAGAAGTCACAAGTATACAGACACACAGAACAGCTAGGAGAAGGATGACTGGGGTCTCTCTTGGAGAAACCATAGCATCCCAGAAGCCCAGTGTGCTTATTATGTAGACTTGAACAGAGAAGTTGTTTCATAGGCCTGAACAAGGAGTAAGGGTTATTACATACAGATGAATAAGGATGCTGGTTTAGCTATAGCAGCCTGGAGAACAGTCTTTAGGCCATAAACATCTAGGGGAAGAAGACTAAGGTGCCTGTTTTCTTCACACCTTGTCACCATTCATATTCAGAGTAGAGAAAGCCTTTGCCATCCCTCAGAGCCTCACCTGGGGAAGGCTTTGCCACTCTCATTATTTTCCACACTGACTTCCTAAACATGGGTATTTTTAATATTCTCCCTCTTACTTTGGTTGCATTTTCTATTCCCAGCCCCCAAGAGTTGATTTACTCAAAGGTTTAATGGGCAGATAAGGCTTTGACTATGCTCATATCCATTGTTCTACCATGAAATCCTGCTGGCCACTTTGACTCAGAAGTTTTGATGTTATTCTTTGTTTTATTTTAACATTATGTCACTCTTATAAGTATCAGCAAGGAAGGACTGACTTGTATTCGCAAAGCAGCAGCTCTACCAGGAGCCTCCCTATTTACCTCCTGGAAATAGACTCACTAAACTTAGAGTCCCTCTGTCCCCAGTCTTGCATTCTCATGTGTTAGGAGTGAATGAGCTCCATACTGGATGTGTATTGCTTGAGAGGGGAAGAGCATGTCAGAGACCAGTGCCCCAGCGTCATGAAGAGTAACAGCTTGATGCTCTTCACAGCAGCTTCAAGTGACTCTTGGACTCTATGGTAAAGGGAAAAGCATAGAAACAGTGCAATTTATGTTAAGGGCAGGGAAAAACTAAAGACAGAAAGTAGAGATGTCTTTTATAATAAACTGACACAGCCACATGATGTGGAAAAGATGGGAACAGAAGAAAGAAAGACCATGGAAGAAGGCTGTTGAGACAGCAGGAAACCAGTAGGATTTACATGACAACAGGAGGAATCTGAAGACACTAGAGCAGTTACTTTCTTCTTCTGAGACCATAGATAACAGAGCTTTTGCAGAAAACACAGTTTGCAGTGCAGGAAAGAATATAGTTATTAGAAGAAAATCCTTTTAATAATTTACCTGCATCCAAACTCAGAATGCCTGCCAAGTCGTCACAATCATTGTTTGATAGAAAGGCTTCCCCTAAAGGGAGCAGGTGTGGTTGGAGCCTGTTCAAGAGTGGAGTTGATGCTTCCTTTGGCAGACACCCACTTTTCTTCTCCCGTTCATTCCTCCACTTCCGGCAGGTGCCCCGGTGCTCCCCCAATCCTGAGGAATCGCATCCAGGTCTCTACCCCTGGGGAGAATTCTCACAAGTGAACTTATTAAAAGCATAGCTATTGTTTATTGCCTGCCTAGCAGTTAGGAAAACACTGACTGATTTAGTGTTAGATTTCTGAGCAACAAAGTGATTACTGCCCTCTTATCCCAGGTTATTTCTTTCAAAGGATTGTTTACAGGGAAAAAATTTCAAATGAGTAGAGTTCCTAGTAAGGAAACAATCCATTAGAAAATATGGGGAAAGGGACACCTGACAAGAGCCCAAATGAAATTGTATCACCTGGTTAAAATCAGCAGGGCCTTGATAGACTCTCAGGCCTCATCGAGGACAGGGAAGAGAGGTAATAACATATAGCAGAATGATGCTGGTTGCTGTCACACACTGGTGCTGATTAAATAGTAGCCTGCATTATTTGTCACAATGGCGATAACAAACACCATTACTTTTCCCTTTCAAAGCTACAGAAGCACAATTAATACGGATGGCAAATTTCTAGTGCCTATGTGATAGTTCTAATTGTCAACTTGACACAATCACTTGGGAAGAGAGTTTCATCTAGATCAAACTGTCCTGTGGAGATTATTTTGATTACACTAATTGCTGTGGGAAAACTTGGCCCATTATGGCCGGCACCATTCTCTAGGCAGGAGATTTTGGTCTATATAAGAGTAGAAAACAAACAGAGCACTCACAAACTCTTATGAATTTATTTCTGTTCTTAATTGTGATGTAACTAGCTATTTCAATCTCCTGCTGCTGTGAATGCCCTGCAAAAAATGGACTATGTCCTAGAATTATAAGCTAAAATAAACCCTTTTTTCCTTAAGCTTTTTGTTTGGCCAGGATATTTTTTCCCATCAACTAAAATGAATCTCTGACTGCCATAAACCTGTATCAGGAGCAAAGGCTCTCTGAAAAAAAATCAGTGGAAAAATAGATGACAGAAAGATAGAAGACAGTTAGACAGATATATAAACATATTTCAAATAGATGATGATGAAGAAAATAGATAGATAGATAGATAGATAGATGATAGATGAGATAGATGATGATGATGATGAAGATAGATAGATAGATAGATAGATAGATAGATAGATAGATAGATAGATGAGAGAATAATCAAATAATTAGCTTACAAAATTGTGAGACAGGGTAGAAGTTGCTAAAATGTGAAAGCAAGGTTTGATGCTACAAATTTGAGACAGAAATTCTTCAACGAAACCTAATTTTGCGCTTAATAGTGTTCAGTAGAGTGCATGAGAGCTACCACATTCCATAGGAAAATCTATAACTCAAATCCACAGACCGCAACTACCTATGTAACCATTCATACAGTACCTAATCTCTCCTTGAATTTTTGGATACTTTAACCTTGCCCAGTTGACACATAAAAATTAAGCATCAAGTGGCCTAGTTTGTTCCACACAGTATTAAATTGGTTTGGGGTTGTAGTTCCACAGAGTCACTCTGCATAGTGGCATTTTAGGAAAAGCCACACAAGGGCATTTTGCTTATATTTATGCATCTAGACAAGACCTCCAACAAGAGGGAATGTGTGATAGCCAAAGAAGACTCAATAAAAGCAGGAAATAAAGTAAGAATTATTTAGGAGAAATAATCAGAACCTGAGATATTCATGCTAGGGGCATGAATATTAATGGAATGTAAACCATTTTTACTTCTGTTTTGGCATCCAAAAAAGAGTGACCCAACAATACTGGAAGATTAGGGAATACCCAGGGAGGTGGCAGCAAGTTACATAGATGTCAACTTCATGAAAAAGATGATGTTCCTCCCATCTGTTAAAGTTGATTCTTTCATACTAATTATCTTAATTTTGCATGTGAATTAATTCTTAAATTTAAATGGTGTTCTCATTTCATCTTTGTTGCTGTGGTAAAACACTGACCAAAAACAACTTAGGGAAGGAAAAGATTTATTTCAGCTTACTGATCACACAGTCTGTCATTGAAGGAAGTCGGGACAGAAGAACAAGTAAGAATTTGAAGCAGAAACTGTGGAGGAATGAATAAATACTGCTTGCTTGCATGAATTCAGGCTCATGCTTAGCTAGCTTTCATATAGAGTCCAATACTATCTACCCAGGGATTTGTGCTACCCACAGTGGGCTGGGAGTTCCTGTATCACTTATCAATCAAGATAATCCCCATAGATGTGTCCACATGCCAACCTGAGTTGTGAAATTCGCTCAATTGAGACTCCCTTCTCCAATAACCCTTGGCTATGTTGAGTTGATTAAGAAGCACACAAAAATAAATATTACCAAATTGAAAAAACATATTCAATTTTTTGATGAATGTATAAGACTTTAAAACTGTAATCAAGTCATGATTGATAGCAGCTAACTCTTACAATGTACTTAATCTCTGCCAACACAGCTTACTCATTGCCTTCTTATCATGTTCTCCTTAGAATGGCACATTAAATCAGGAATCTTGACTTTACACCTAAGAAAGTAGGGTTGAAAGAGATAAGTATAATGCCAGCCACAAGCCAACCCCCCACCCCCCAGTTTGCATAAACATCTCCGGATGAAACTCCATGGTTTTGGTAAGGGGCTGTTCACAAACTATAAAGCCATTGGCATTGAAAAGGTGCTCACAAATGTTGCTAGTGTCAGTGAGCTGTCTTACAGAGACATAAGAGGATTGTGCAGTTGGATTGCTCTGTCCAGAACGTCTGAACATCCAGATCCAGCCACAAATTCATGATGCACATTGCTTTCCACTCCTCAAAGCTATGTAACCTATTTGCTTATGTCACACACCCATGCCTCTGCCAGACAACCTATTTTCTCAAACTTCTATTAAATTGGTACCTATGATGCAAAGAACTTGGTGTAGCTCTTGGCCTATAGTTGGTGAGTGAGGTCCAATTAACAATACAAACTGTCCCTCGCTTAAAATGAAAATTGCCTTCCTAGCAGAAAAAAATTTCAAGTCTAGCAAAAGTATTCACTAGAGTCAACAAAAGTGATTTTAGACTCAGTCCCACCTCAGGCAACTGTATATAGGCCCAACCACAAATCAGAGTCTATCCATATAAGACCATTTTTTTGTTTTTGTTGTTTTGGTTTTTTTTTTTTAACAAAAGCAGATGAATAGCCCATAACCATCAGTTCCCACTGTATTAGTAGTATAATGCAAAAATCAACATGTAAGTGTCTCCAAGTGTTATCAAATCTATTAAGTCCAAAATAGTTCATTGATGACCAATTTCAAAGTGCTTAAATGGTGCAACTGTATCGTAGCTTATGTGAAAATCAATGCAAAAGCATGAATCACCCAAGAGTGTGTTTGAGCCTTCCAAAGACAGTTTGTAATTAGCAAACCATTGATTTAAATAGACAGGACCCTGAAAGATACAAAGACGCGGTAGGTGAAAACCTAGTCTCAGTTCTTTACAATTAATCATTACTGCTCTGCTTCCTCCCCACACCACATGTGAGACTTTTATCTAGACTACAATCATGGAATTTTACATTGTTTGGGAGTTACAATTCAAGTCTGCCATCACAGAGAGATACAGCATGGTATAAAAAGGAATGTTTAGAGAGTGGAAAGGGAAGAGGAAATGGTGCAATTTATTATAACCTCAAGAATAAAACAAGTGTCTTTTTAAAGGGAATGTATTATGTAACTTATATATGTGTCATTTTAAGATCAGCCCCATTATCATTAATATTTCCAAGCATCTATTTTTCTACCACCTTATATTCTGGTCAATATTAAATAAAGTCCAAGAAAATATTGTAATTTCACAAGATCACTGAATCTTTAAACTGGAAGGAAGCCAAGAGCTCTTTCCATCAGGCTTCTGTGTCTGCAGAGGTAGAGGAACAACATGTCTGAAGCTGTAGAGAGGTAGCTAGAGCTAGTAGCATTGTGGTCTTATTTCCATACGATGTTATTCTCACTTACAGACTAATAGCACAAGGGGTTGACCTGGTGGTCTAAATCTTTTACCTTAAAGTGATTGATCTAACAGTTAATTACACCATTTTCTGAAAGGAGATCTGACCTTCTCTAAGAAGGTTCTAGTTAGGCCTGGATACATGCCATAAACTGACATGTATTTGTAATTTATAGACTAATAAATAATTCTTGTCTCCCTTCCTCCATATTCAAAATATTTAGCAGCTTCTATCTAAGGCAGAACCTCCCACGGCTAACCATGCTCAGTTGCTTTTCCTTGTATCTGAAGATGGTAAAGGTCATTCAGAGGGCGTACTGATGACGTCAAGAATGGGCATGTGTCACATTTGGGCCAGCTCACTTTGTTAGTGGGGTAGCACACTGCACTTTTTGTCTCCCTGCCTTTTGAACATGGAAAGATGGAGGAGATCAATATGGTCTGATCAGCCTGGTCTACTGGTGACTATAACAAGCAAACCTGACCAGTGTTGTAAGGAGGGTGATCCTTAGAGTTTGGACAGAGTCATTTGTTACTGCATCATGACGACATGTAATCCAACTCAACATGTAATCCAACTCATAGAAAAGAATGTGGTCATGACTCTTAGACATGTTTCTGAGATAAGAATGCACTCACATGCACTCCCAATTTGAAAAGACAGAGATGGGGCTGTAAGATGGTACAACCACTTAGGAAATAAGTCTGGCGGTTCCTCAGAAAACTGGACATGACACTTCCGGAGGACCCTGCTATACCTCTCCTGGGCATATACCCAAAGGATTCCCCGGCAAGCAATAAAGACACATGCTCCATTATGTTCATAGCAGCCTTATTTATAATAGCCAGAAGCTGGAAAGAACCCAGATGTCCCTCAAAGGAGGAATGGATACAGAAAATGTGGTATATTTACACACACACACACACACACACACTTGCTGACTCTCTTCTTTCTTTCTTCTATCTCCACTCCTTTCCCTACTCCTTCTAATGACATGTTTTCCTATGCTGGACAATCCTTTTTCATTAAACAACAATAACAAGTGTTAATTAATGGATCTTTATCAAATTTCTTTAGCTCAGTACCTAATACTCATAGGCTATTTAGGTATCTCAAAGCCAATCAGAGCTCAAAGGCCAGCTATGGGAAATTCAGGCATCCCAAGCTATCAGGGACAAAGCAGAGGTACCCCAGAAACATAACTGCAGCCTATGAAGTATAGACCATGAATTAGTCTGTGGTCAAGGACCACATCAACATCCCCTGTGTGGGAGGTAGATGATAGGAACTCAAAGGTTAAAGCCCTAATCCTAACATGTTCTTTCATAATTGTAACCAAGGACTTAGAAATATGTGTTTCAGCAATATTCCCAGCTACTGTTTAAGAGTAACTTTATAAAGTTTTGAATCAGTCCAGCAGTCTTCCCTCATCTCTGTTTCCATATTCCCTGGAACTCAGCTAGTGTCATCTCCTAGCCAAGCAGCTCCTGAGTGTACACTATTCTGCTGTTCTGAAGCCTCTGTCTGATTAGACCTTGTTGATGGCAGTAGATGCAGCTCAATGTACCAAGACAGTGCAAGGCAATTACCTTTTCTTAGATAACTTCAAGATTAACAGGCTCACTCTGCTCAGATTAGCAGCACTTCCCACCCTGCTCCCAGCCGGAATGGGAACACACTGTTCTTTGTGCAGGCCAAGGGGCTTGCTTCCCAGCCATCAGTTTGGGTAAGGGAGACCATGATCAACATAAGTCACTGCCTGTTCCCAGATTGTCACCATTATCCAACCAGTGAAACATTCTGTCCTGCTGCAATGCTCTGCTGGTTGGCCTGGCTCAGGCCCTGACTGGGCAACCACACAGGGAATTCTGTTCAACAAAGAGCAGGCCCATTCAGAAAGCCTTTGCCTCCTGACCCCGGGAACAAATGTCAGTGTAGCAAACTACCACTTACAGAGAATTGGTGTGCAATGTGCAAGAACCTCATTGCATAGCCCTTCGTGGCCAGATGAACTCTCCCCAGTGGAGGTTACTGTGTGGATAACTGGCCTTAGAGAAGGGTGAGCCTGGAAAAGATGTTTCTATCTTTCCTGTCTGTGCACTTCACCTTGAAACTGTTGCATACAGATTAGTGGTCCCATCAGTATATATGTATTATAAAAAACCTTCCATGAACAAAAATGAGATAAATATAATAAAGTAACATCCACCCTCAGTAGCATTGGCTCCACAGTGGGAGTGGAGCCTGTTTCAGAATTCATCAAAGGAAGAGGAGAGAGCACAAGCACCCACCGATTCGCTCTCAGAAAGTGAAATCAGAAAGAAAGAAGAAGACGGAAAAAAAAAACTTTTACACAACATGACAGTGTTTTTAAAAACAATGTTTTTAAACATTAAAGCTTTAAGGCCTCTGGCCATAAAATAAAATCCAAATGCTCATATGTGCAAACACGACCCTCCTAAAATTCCTTATTTTGTTGAATGCTTCAAATCTATCCCATCTCATCAGATGAGCTTCAAAATAGATGTAGGAATAACAATAGAAAAAAAATGTTTTGGTGCAGAAGTGGCAATAGAAAAAGCCTGGTTTCTTCCCCAGCCTCCAAAAAAAGCCAAACAAACAAACAAAAAAAAAACAAAACAAAAAAAAAATCCATGCTGCCCATTATAACACCTGCTGCTCAAAATGAAGGGCCGAGCCAAGCAAGGCTTGGCCTTCTATCCAAATATCCATCTACCCGCAGAGAATTCAAGCTGTACAGCCACACACCAGCTGATTGCCTAGTAGCTGCAGAAAGTCAATCCAACTTCCCTGGTCCTTCTTCATGCTTGCTCTCCTGTTCTGCCACCTCTGACTTAGAAATTGCTAACACTGTCTCAGCACCTACTGTGAACCCATAAACCAATAGGCTTTGAGGCTCTTCCAGCAAAGACTGGAGACTTCTTGCTTTTCCTTTAGCCCCTCTCTTCTACTTCTAACATGACACGACAAGGAATGTGTGTAGGACAGAAAGGAAAAACAGTGACTTCCACCACCCCCCCATACACACACACACACTGGGGCATAGGGGAAATGAGATTTCTTTAAAGGAAGATGATGGAATGGTGATCTGGGATACAAGCTCATACCCTACTTCTAGTTTATTATTCTATTTTATCTTATATATTGGATAGAAAAGCCTTAACGTACAAATGCTCTTTTGTTTTCTTGTTCACTGTTGAATGGACAATGATTCTTGCTTAGTTAAATTTAGAGGCCTTCAATTTAGGCAGGACCCATGTTAATCTAGCAAAACTACAAGCACATAGTACCCTTAGTATTGATCATCATTGTATAATGAATGATACCATAATATGAATCTCTCCTAGTTTATCATGTTTCTAAGCAATAGTGCCTTCTGATAGTTCTTACAACATTCTATAGGATGTCCTTATGACCTCATCCAGGGCCACTTAATCTATAAGGTTGGAAATAGAGATCTATCCTTGGTTGTCACACCAAATAGTCCACGGAAAAGCACCACTTAAAATTAAACTCTTCAGAGACAGTCTTCTTGCAATTTATATAGAGATTTTATGTATACAGGAAGAGACTCTTTTAGTAGCCCTAAATCAAAATGGTAGCCTTCTGCCCTTCAGGTCTTACACCTCTGAGAATGTATCAAATAAAAATAATAATTTAAAAATGTAAAAAAAAAAAAAAGAAATAAACCTTCAATATAAAGACTTTTATTTCCATCAAGAGCAAAATAAATAATTTCCATGTTTAAAAAAAAAAGGCTTTGGTTTATACAGTCCAGTAGCACTCAACTGACCTGGCAACTTACATGGCCAATCTTAAAGTCAAGGCAGAGGAAAATATGTTTGTGAACTGGTGCTTACGACTTAAACACTGTACTAGAAAATGTTAATGATCAACTAGGTCACTAAAGTTGATAAATATTCTAAAATTTCTCCTGGATTCACTGAAAAGTAGATAGCAAATTCCAAAACTCTTATGTTGAGACCTAGCTTACAGGTGATGGTATCAGGGATCAGGCCTAGAAATGATTAGGTTATGTAGGTCACTGTCTTCATGGATGGCATATTCTTATAAATGTCTCAAAGAGTATTTTGTCTCTTCCCTTATGTAAGAAAGGCACATCTTGAAGCATCAGTGTAGTCCCTACCAGACACAGATGCTGCAGGTACCTTAACTTGAGAATCCCCGGTTTATACTTTGTGAGCAATTATATGCTATGTCTAAAGCATGTTATTATAGATATCAAACTGACTGAGACAGTAGGTCATTTCCCCCCCACCATGATCTAGGATGTATTTAATAACAAAATTGAGAACTACAAAGAACGTGCTGAAAACAGATTGGGAAATCAAGAAAAGAAGTGTCTGTCAATCATTCCAAAGCTCAGAAAATGCCACTCACAACTGGTCCATAACTTTGGTGTAGGTTTGCTTCTGCCATCCCTGCCTAAAATGTAGAGTGCTGAAGAAGATAGACAGTTAATAAGCCTATCGGGGAGAAAAGAAGGGACACTACATGAAAATGATGGCTGGTAGGGACTTTTTATTTTACTTTATTTTAATTTTTGCTGGCTAACTAAAATTGGCTTCAAAGATCCAGTATTTTTTCTCTATTATTTGGGCTCATCGATTGATTTATCCAATGAAAGATTCTTAAAGCTTGTTGGTTTGGATTTCTTAAAAGCCAAAGAAAATGACTGGCATAGAAGTGTTGACTGATACCCTGCTCCAAGTGCAATCTCTATGGGTATGTCTGCATGACATCTACAGTGTGCCCCCAATATTCTCTTATACCTTCAACAACTATCCAGTTATTTTATTGGTTGATTTAGAGACTGTCTAGTAGATCTGTATAATGGAGAATGCAGGGCTTTTTGCCTGGGTGATAATTTTCCCCTCAAGTCAGGCCCATTCTGTTTAGAAAAAAAAATCAACCCTCTTCTCTCATGTCTATTCTTGCTTATTGCTTAGCTCACCATCTAGCCTCCCAGGCCCCAGTTTTTCCCTTCTCTAACCCATTTTTCTAATGGACAAAGTGATTTTTCCTGAAGATCTATTCTAATCAAGATACCTGGATATTTAACTCCTATTGTCATCTAAATGTGAAGATTGAATTCTGCATTTAATCTTGATGAACTCCTTGCAATGAGTGGGCAACCTAACCCATGACACTTGGCCATACTATCTGGGCTTCACATCTGAGGCTAGTAATAACAATAACGACAAACAATTAAGACAAAGTTAGTATAGATTATGAATCCTTATGAATCAAACAATGCCATACATAATTTAATAGGGCCTAAGTAAATCATAGTCCAATTATTACAATTAGGATAACTGTGTAATGGTTGGTTTTAATTGTCAACTTGACAACTTGTAGAATTATCCAAAAAGAGAGTCTGGATAAGGGATTATTTCTATTAGGTTGAACTGTATGTGATTTCTTTAATTGGGTTCATTGCAGTAGGAAGATGCAGACAGAACATGGATGGCACCATTTCATAAGGTAAGTCCTAAGAGGATGCAAAAGAGAGAATGAGCATCCCTGCATCCTCTCTCTGTCTTGACTGAATCTTGACTAGATGTTTCAAGTTCCTGTCATCTTGATGATGTACTGTAACTTAGAATCCTGTCTAAAGTAACTCCGCTCTCCCTAAGTTGCTTTTGGTCCAGTCATTTTATCAAAGCAGTCAAAATGAAACTATAATACCTGGAAAAAAATGACTAGAGTTTTTCATGTGTAACAAACACTTAAAAGAAGAAAAGGAAAGCTCAGGAAGTTTTACCAATGAGAAAGAGTAGGACTAGTCACTTAGTGACAGTGTAGCAGACATTGAGCTTCATTATGTGGCTGGAATCGTTTTATTGTTTACCCTTGTATTGAACAATGGATGGTGTATGGTAAGGGGAAGCCTTTGTACTTCCTTTTGGGATTTGGTGGGCTAACAGAAATAATAGTGAGACAAGCTTCAATATTGAAATAAATTTTATTTGCAGTGCCAATAGTTCTGAAATGTCACCAAGAGCTCAGTTATATCAGAACAATCTCTGACAGTGATCACCATGGGTACTTTGCTCTTCATCTACAGTGAGAAATGGGAAACTTTCATTTAAGCATCCAAGGTGAAGGCCTCCATATGCCCTGATGGATCAGGAAAAGAACATAGAGCTCAGACTATCTTTTCACTTTTGAGACCAAAGCGAATCAAGCCTAGGATATTTGTGTGATATCTAGACAATTACTGTGGTGGAGGATGTGGAATGTATTGCCACACTTGCATATGAGCTTACCAGAGAAATTAAGGTTGATCTCATTGCCAGACTGAAAAGAAAACAGGAAAGAGTTTTCATAGACCCTAGAAACACTATTATTTGGTGATGAAGGAAATGGGTAACTTCTGGCAAAGAATCCTGTGGGAAGAGAAGGAAGCATCCTGGGGAAAGAGTTCATCCTCAAGAGAACAACCCAAGTACACAAGACGCTCAGCCCAAGGACTATGTCCAGGAGAGGAAGAGGTGTGGAACTGTCACCTTAAACAAACATAACCTTTAGAGCATGTTTAAAGGACTAACAACTACACACACACACACACACACACACACAAATAACAAAGGTCAAAATGCCATTTAAAGTAACTCCAAAAAGGACAAAATTATAATGCAGACCCCAAACTTCCAATTCCAAATTACACAGCCTAATCATTAAATCAATTATAACCATAATTGGAAAATCAAAACTTCATAGCAGCTAGAAAACTTGTAATAAGCCTCAAAGTAAATTTATTGAAGCCTTGTGCATATACAAGGTGTAGCCATATGATATGTAATGTGCATGTATGTCATTATTAAAACTATAATAAGCATCTGCTAATCAGTTGCACCCATGAAAACAGACACCCGTGAGGTCTTGTTAATCTCTATGCCATAAAGCTCATCTTTTTTTTTTTCATTTAAATCCTTAAGTTTTGCAGCAGATGAACTTCTTGTATTTATTTTTAGGCACTGTGCTCTGGGCTGCCTGCATCATGTCAATGTTTGCTGTGCTAACTTTGCATCTAAAGGTTATTCAACACTCTAAGATATGAAAAAGCACTCACACTTTTACCTCAAAGAAATTGTGCTTGGATTCTGCTGTATGTTCTGATGGTGTTAAATGTCAAAAAAAAAAACTGGAAATATAAAGTACTGGGAGGTATGCTACAACTATGCCCTAGATTGTCTGTGCTGTTGAAGGATATGAAGACGTCACTGCTCTTAAGCTCAGAGTTGGCATTCTGGTATAAGTCTGTCAGATTTCTGGGAGGAACACAGATAGGGAGATAGGAAGACAAGCCTGCAGTGCATGTAGCCAGAGCCATAAGAGCATCTTAAGAGGAGCCTGGAGGACTCAGAGGGCACATGAGCATTGGTAGGGTTCTTAGCTAAGGGCACTTTGATTCCTTGGCATTTAATTCTCATGTCAACCTTAAATGTGTCAATATTTTATCTCAATTCTATGAACCTGGAAATCAGGTCTTAGACAAGTCAAATTACTGGGCACAGAACTCTTAACCCTGCTCTCCAATTAAAAGCAGAACTAAAGCCCCTGGTTACTTCTGAGTGGAGTTTCGATTCTGATTCAAAAGCCAGCAATGATGTCTCCAAGCGGCTCCCTAGTAGAAGTTACCTATTTGCTTCTCAGTCTGTCCAGTGTTTCAAAGCATAGGCAGATTCTTGTCCTGACTGCTACTTCAATCATGAGTGAAATTGTTCATGAGTGTAGAGAGCAGTCAAGACACTCCCTCATATTAAAGCAGTGGGGTCAGTCAAGAAAACAGTGCAGGTCAGCCACGGAATGCTTCCAAGTAGAGCCAGGCAGCTCCATCAAAGCTTTGGACATGCACACACACATGCTCACACACAACAAGAGGTGGAGGGGAGTGGTACACATATCCACGGCACGTTATCTCAACTCAGGAGAAGAGGCTAGTTTTAAAATGACCTTGAAATATCCTCCTTTGTTTAGAAATGAGATTTATTTGCCTTTTGTTTCTACTCAAAGAGCAGGAGATGCTGGATTTCAGGGTCTCCAGACACAAAAGAATAAAGTGCTATTTATTTTTAATGATAGCAATAAGTGTTATTAGTATATCATAATTAAAATAGTTAGGTTAAAATTACCTCATATTTTAACCACATGATATGATCATTATCATTAACAAACAAGAGCACATCATACGTCTAGATAGTCAACTTACAACACTAATCGCCTGACACTGCACTGCACAGGTACATACAGTCCCAAAGGTGAAAGGCATCATGCCCATGGTGTGATACAGTCTATGGCCATGGTTAAATGCAGCCAGTGTCTGTTCTTTGAAATGACAATGGAATGGGCTTACAGATCTTTACTTGAGTGTCTTCAGCCTTCATTTACAGAGGTTCCAGTAATCATGAGGGGTAGGTACCCTGCAAAACTAGTACTCATTACTTGATTCTTTATAGAGAAAACTGACAACTTCTGACCTAGGTTGTGTAATATTGTTTTATACTTTGTTCTATAATATTAAACCTCATGTCTCACAGAAATTCAATTAGAATATCATAGTAGATGATTGGCAATAACTATACCACATCCACTACTCTGCAACTGTTTATGTAATCCATTTGAAGGAATATTCTGTCTTTCTTTACTCATATCCACTGGCAGCAGGACCTAGCTGACCCTTGCCATATGTCTACCATACTTTCTGTATGGTAGTCTTTCCATTTGGGTCAATCAAAACATCCTGGTAAGGAATTCCAAATGATGAAACTGGAGAAATGTCTCAGCAACTAAGATCTATGTTCCTGGCACTCACATGACACTACATAACTATCTGTAATTCCAGTTCTAGGGGATGTGATGCCTTCTTC
Source organism: Apodemus sylvaticus (assembly GCF_947179515.1). Lineage (NCBI taxonomy): Eukaryota > Metazoa > Chordata > Mammalia > Rodentia > Muridae > Apodemus > Apodemus sylvaticus. The sequence goes on from NC_067480.1 coordinate 75,018,236, forward strand.
TGGCATTCATGGGCTCCTGCATACACATAGTATATATAAACCCATGCAGGTTCAGAAATATACATATTTTAAAAAAGCCTTTGGCTGGATGAAAACTCTCTGATACTCATCAGAAAATTAGTTCTACCCAACAAACTAATAAATATGTCTTCACTTACTACTCAAGTGATTAAAAATAAAATGCAGAGTATGACATGCCACCAGACAGTGCTCACCAATATGCCCAACCAGTACCATAGCATTCCAACAGCACGGTGCTACCTAGTGACATAACCAAATAATTTTAATTCTCCTTTCATGATGACTCCAATTATAAACCAGTTCCCTTTAGGTTAAGTACACTTGGATAGCAATTCCTTTATACCAAAAAAAATAGGATATGAGTATCATATCAGTGCTAATAAAGGGCAGTTAAACAGCCCAGAGAAATTCATTCAGATTATGTTTTCATTGTCATGATAAACAGCAAATAATGCCCTTCAATTATAGCCTTAATGTACATTTAAAAAAATTAAGTTCTATGACAATTTATGCCAACTAAATTGTAATTTGATTTCTAGGATGTTGCCCCTTTAATAAATAAAAATTCTACTTGTCCATTCCATTGTTCTCAAGTTAAGCACTACCAGTTGAATGAATCCAGAGAGGGGGGCTGCCGATGCTCCTCACTCAATGTTCCTTCTGTCATTCTTAGTGATTTCAATGTCCATGCAGATAAGAATTTCAAAATTCTGGATTTTTATTTTTCAACTCTTCACACTACTTGTAACATTCTTTCCTACCCTTGGCCTTTTGTTCCCTCAAACAGAACCTCCACTTGGATTTAAATCTCCCCTGTCCACTCTGACTCCTCTGTTTCCAGCTGACACACTACCGTTCTCAAGCTCAGCACTGGCATCCAAACCCCATCTTTCTAGCTTCTGAAATGCCTTTGGCTCCTCACATCTTCATGACACCTTTGATTTCCTGAAAGTTCTGGACCACTCTTTATAGTCTCCCCTTCACACATGCCCTGTCAGCTCTGCCCCGTGTGGGGCTACTCACTTAAAAAATGCAACTCTGGCTACAGCCAACCCTCCTAGTAACCTCACCTGCACCAGTGAAACTAAATGAAGCTGGAAATAAACACAGGATTGCTGACTGACCTCACTTTAAATTCTAGCTCATTCTCCACAGGAGGGCCCTTCATGTGGCCAGACAATCACCCCACAGCTTCCCAGTCCACTCACTGTCCCGCTTTCTGGGGTGACTACTTGTAACTTTTCCTCTCCCCTGAAATATTTAAGTTGCATCTTTGTCTCAAACATTTTGCTGAGTAGAGACAATCAGATGAGAAGCTTTGAAAGTTGCCACATTTTCCCACTTCTCTCTCTCTCTCTCTCTCTCTCTCTCTCTCTCTCTCTCTCTCTCTCTCTCTCTCTCTCTCTCCTTTACCTGCATCTGGTCACATGGCTTTACCTTTCTTTTTACTGAGTGGAAGTTATTTCTTTTCTGCACTTAGAAATTTTTTAAGGTTTCTAGAGCTTTCCTTGGTCTGTTCTAACAATAACACTTGCCTCTGAATCTTCCTCATTAGTGTACAAATATCTAAAGAGAAAGACCTTTAAGCCAGCACTCCTAAGCCAGGCAATTCCTTATTTTCCCCCTTCCTTTCACTGCCTAATCTTATATATTTTCTCCGTTCTAAATACCACTTCTTCTCATGTGTTCTTTGAACTTGCCCTAGTCAGACTTTGTTCTAGTACCTGATACAAAGTTCTTATCAAAAGTACCAATGGCATCCATGTCCCAAATCCAATGCCCACATCGTCTCTTCCTTTGCCTACCTGATTTACTAGCCTTTGTACATCTACCCTTGCTATGCAGTTCGCACTGGCTGACCTCAAACTTGATACTTTCCTGCCACAGCCTTCCAGTGCTGGGAGTTTAGGTATTTGTCACCCTATCCAGCTCTCTCTTTAAACATATATTTCCTATATCTTCTTCCTGCTTTTCCTTGTCTCTCTAATCATATGCTTTATGTCTCCTTTGATAGATTTTCTGTATGATTAAACTTCTCTCTCTCTCTCCAACCTTGGAAAGATGCAGTGCCTCTCAGTTTGGCCCTGGCACTCTCTTATTTCCCTAAGGTTGCATTTGGAGAGTCTGACAACATTTTCTAGACCATTCAAACCATGTTACCTATAACTAAATTCCTATCACCCACAGTACTTTGCAGCACTTCACTTGGCTGGAAATATCTATCTTGACTTAAAGGTGGAAAATGGAGCGTTGGGCAGACTACTGCCCACTTACAAAAGCCTACCACTCTTCTGCAGTGGACAGCATCAGAACTCACAACTTCTCAGTGAAGAGTCTGTGAAGTGCTCCACTACAAACTGGACATCTAGATCACACTTCTTCAGCAAGACTCAAGGATCATCTTCAAAGAGAAATAAGAAAGATTATAAGATCATAAAAGTGGTCGTGGAAAACTAGATTAAAGCAGTGTCTTCTGGACATGACAAGACCATTGTACTCATGAGCTCACATAAGTTGTGGTTGCCTGAGCAAGATCTGCACAAGATCAAGAGAGGCAAGCATTCCAAGATGGGGTGAGGTAGGGGGTCTGAGTCCCCAGCCCCTGCTATGGAGCTATTTACAGGTGATGATTGCTGGAAGAAAAGACTCAGTTTTCTTCAAGGCTGTAGACACTGGTCAGTTAATCACATTCCAAAGGGTGGCCCCATATTTGGGTGAATACAGGCAGCATAAACTGGATACTGAGGCTTTTATAACAAATAGGAACAACAAAAACCAGAAGAATAAAGTTAGGGAGGGGGGAGTTGTCAGGCTTAAGTCTGATTAAAATACATTATGTGCATGAATAAAACTTTGAAATGATTAATCAAAATACTATATTTAAAATTCAGATCAATTCTGCCCCTCCCAGCTATCTCTATCCATGTGTTTGCTAAGGTGCCACATCCTGCATGTGCACTTGGTTCTCCTCCTTCTTTCTACCATGTATGTAATCAGTGAGCAAATGTGTACTGTGTTTTCAAATACCTACAATCTAAAAAAAAGCATTTTAGTGCTTTTACTGTTACCAGTCTAATCTAGTTTTCTCTCATCTTGGTCATCTCCCTGCTAACCTACATCTCTGCGATTGTTTCCTGTGTTATCTTCCCAATCCAGAATGGCACAGAGTCTCAGCTGTCCACCTTCTTCTCTAAAGTCTCTGGTGGAAATGTTTACTACTTAGGTAACTAAGTGTTTACTACAACCTTTAATTCGTAGGACATTTAGTTTATGTAGATCCTTTTCTGTATCTGCCTCTCTTGTTCTCTGTCTTTCTGCCTCTCCCCACCCCCCCTTCCATTACTCCTACTCTCTCCTCTACGATCTTCACTTCATAGCTGATAATGATACCACTTTGGTTTCTAATTTTAACTGTCACCATTTGGTGAGAACCTTTTCTGCTTTGTAAGCCATTTATTATGCAATGCCTTCTTTGTAAACTCAAATACTCACAAGGAAAAGCTTTTTCAAATTCTTTTGATATATAATTACCAAGTACAGTTAATGAGATAATACAAACAAATTGTAGATAATTCTTTTCTCTTCCAAATATCTTGTGGAATCACCTTACTTGGTATTATACTTTCCTTTCTTCATGTCTCCTGGTGGCTGGTTGACTAGAGGAAACAATATCCTTTGCCGTAACCCTGCAGATTATTTTCAAACACAGGCTTTTAAAAACAATTTTAATCTAATCAAAATGTACTGATAGCCTGGAATTAAAATATACAAGGAGAGGATTTCCTAATGGTTTATTTCAGTGGAATGTGAAGCTAGAATTGTTAAGAAATGCAGAATACTAATTAAGCAGAGTTTGAAAGCTGGGGATGAGAGGAAATCACCTGATGTGAACTCAACATCAACTTTCCTCATTAAAAGTTCACAGAAGCCACTGACCAGGTGGCAGAAGGCTGTAAGGTCATGGCCATGAGGACTTCTAAGTAGTTGTTCCCATTAGTCATTCCATCAACCAGCAGGGGGAGACACAGAATGCTTCTTGCTACTCCAGAAACAACTCCCTCAACATGGGGACTTCGTCAGGCCTCTTTGTCCATAACAGGTAGAACAAGTTGGTCCAGGCCTACTAAGCACTGCCCTCTAAATGCTTTTGGTTTCCTGGTTAGACTTGAGTTTGCATTCAAGTGACTCCTTTGAAGGAAGAACTTGAGTATGTTTAATGGTTTACCTATCCTAAATTATAGCATATATGTGTGTTCATACATACTAATGTATCATAAACACATAAATAAACTTAGTCTATGGTCGTAAAACATTTGTGGATGACTGGAATTCAACCAATTAAAATTTTGATTTTTTTTCTATCTACTAATCTTCACATATAATTAATTATAGCCCAAGAGTCAACTTGTGGGAGATAACAAACAGTATTCTTTATAGACCTGTGAACAAACTATATTTGGTATTTCAAATGTCTATGGTAATAAGACAGGTAGAAGATCTAGGCTTTGTGTTTGATCCCTCAAAAACCAGATAACTTTGATTTCATTTACTCAACCATTTAATTCCATGCCTGCCCAAGATCTTTACCCCAGGCCAGCCCCTAAACTAAGTAATAGAGACAAAGGAATGCCATGATAACTTGAATGTTGGCAAATGGGTAATTAACAAGTAGTCCTGAGACAGTCTTCTCCACAAAACACAACAAATATGAGAGAGGTAATAATGTCCCTCAGATGGAGGAATAATTAACTTTGTCTGAAGTAGGCTTATAGAGAAGGATAATGCTCACGTGTGGCTTTAAGGACTATCCAAAAAGAATGAGAGACGAGATTGTAGAACAAAGCATGAGAAGGCATACAGAGAACAATATAACTGAGTCTCCTTTGCTTGAATTTTAAAAAGGAATCACATATGAGAGAGGCAAAGGGTGAGTGGATTGGCAAAGTAGAGACTAATAGCCCAAGAATGGAAGAGACTCACAGTAAATCAGGTAAACTTGGCTCTAATCAAGCAAGCAGCTGTTCAGCGTGAGATGGTTCTTCAGACTCCTCACTGGACACACCTGCTGAGAGACATATCCTAAAGAAAACTGAAGGACCATGGGAACAAATCTAAACCCTGAACGCCACAATGGGCCTAATACATGTCCTCTTCCTTCAGGAAGGTTATCTCCAACACACAGAAGAGTTATGAGCTGTTAATTACTAGGTGACATGGGTTCTCAAAAAGGAAATGGTGCACTTAAGGACAATTTCAACTTCAAATTTATTTTCCTACTCAACAATAATAGAATTTCCTTCCTCAGGCCTTAATTTTAAATATTAAATACTGTACCCTGGAAAGCCCTCCAAAAGAGTTTCTTGAAAAGCAATCTCTAAGACTTTCGCATAGTTACAAAAGCAAAATAACTCCAAACAAATCTCTGGTTTCCTTACCTCATTTGATTTCCTTGGGTAATGATTTTATTTAATATTACAAACATTTCAGTAATTGTTTGAGAATTTCATACAATATATTTTGATCACACCCATGGCCTACTCTTCCACCAACTCATTCCAAATTCACCCCTATCTCACTATCTCACCCCCAACTATGTGTGTGTGTTTAAATACCTCATCAAGTCCAACTTGTATCACTCTTATATACTCCTGGTTGTGGGGGTCATTCAATGGAGCATGGTTGACCTGCTAGGGTCTTTCATCCTTAAAGAAAACTGACTCTCCCTCCCCAAAACGCAATCAACTGTCTGTTTAGTTATGGACAGGCTATACTAGGAGGTTGATAGGATTGATCTTACATAGGTCTTGTGCAGGCAACCACAGTTGTTGTGACTTCATCACTACCGTGGTCTTTTCATATCAAGAATAGACTGGCTTTGGTAGTCTCTAGACTGCCTCCCACAATCTTTTCTTCTCCTCTTTTGTGATGGTTAAGCCTTGTGGGGAGGGAACTGATACACATGGCCCATTCCTGGCTGAGCCCTCCACAGACATTTTTCTCTGTACTTTGACCAGTTGTGAATTTCTGCGCCAAAACCATTGTCCATGATACAAAGAGAATTCTCTGACGAGGTCTCACATAATATATAGATATAGAAATATGAATTTGTAAAAGGCAATTTGATACTATGCCACTCCACCAATAACAGCAGTAGGTTCTTCTCTGCAGCCTGCAACCTCCCCAAACCATGGGTTCTTGGTTTATAGTATCAAAAAGGTTTTTCCTCCTACAGAACAGGCCTTAAATCAAATTAAAAGTGGTTGGTTCCACCATATCACTTATGCCATTATTGCACTCATGGATGTATCTTGCCACACTAATCATTACTACAGTTCATAGAGTTCACAGCTGGGTGAGACTGTTGATTGCTTTTTCTCCTTAGTAGTCTGAATAGCTCCTTCTAGTACTGAGAGTTGGCCAGGAGGGAGGAAGTTTGCCAGTCAGTACCCACGTGATTTATCCATGTCCTGTGACCAATGTGTGTTGTGTTTCCAATCATTTAATCTTTTAATTTTATAAGACATTGGATAGGGATAACAGTTTTGGAGAGCTAAATTCCTAGTGGTGTCATATAAAATGAATGTGGGCTGTTGCTTTTTAATAAGTGATTTGCAAAAAATGAAGATTGGTTCTGCCAAAAATCCCCACCCAAATCTCATTTACAGCACTCTCCAAAAGGAAAATAAAAGCCCTAAATGTTTGTACAAAACCTAATTATGAGTTTGCAAGTATTTCAGGCAGCTGAAGATGCACAGCCTTGACAGGAGAGAATCGGAATGAGAAGCAGACACACTATTTCCAGGAAGTAAAGCAAGGACAGAAACTTCAGGGACCAAAGTCAGGAGAAAGGATGTGTATGGTGCTTCTCAATGTCTTGAGTTTGCAAAGGGAAAAAAAGAGTGTAAGGGGGAATAGGGTGTGAAGAAAAGAAAGAAAGAAAAAGAACAAAGGCTAAAAAAGGACAATCCTGAGGTGATGGGGAAATGGAGGCAAAGAGTTTGCATAACCAAAAGGAGAGAGACCAAAGAAACTGGAGTCCTGGGTGCCCTCCCCCACCCCCAGATAAAGTAAGGATGCAGCCACTCAGTTCCTTCTCTTTGCTTGGTTCTGCTTTTTTTTTTTTTTTTTTTTTTTTTTTTTTTTTTGCAATTACTCCTAACAAAAATTAAAAATACACACACGCACACACACACACACACACATATATATGTGTGTATGTATATGTGTGTGTGCATATATATATGTGTGTGTGTATTTTGTATACATATACACACATGTATATTATTATTTATTATTATAATTATTATAATTATTATTATTATTATTACAAGCCTGCTTTTCCACCAAGTGTGTAGTTTACTGACATTGGCTAAAATGCAAGGTATTAGTACAATAAATTATTCAACTTGAGATGTAACTAATGTGTGCTTGGAAACTGCACCCCAGCATCTACAAGGAGACTTTCTATGGCTCGTGCATAACGCATGCTTCTGGATATAGGGAAACTAGCCCACAAGTGAGTTCTCACTGAGAACAAGATTTGTAAGTCAGACCAACAGACAGGACTACTTTTCCTCACCACATAATCATAGCTACAACATTAACCCTGCTCCAAATTCAGCTTCCCTAACCCCCATCAACACCTGAGGGTGCATTAAGCTCATATGTCACTTATCCAACCAACCACTGTAAAGAAACAACTGCTTTTCATGCAACTCTTATGAGCACATGGTTCTTTAACATTCTGAAGATGGTGTGTGGCTCTCCATCCCTTTAGAGTAGGAGTGATAACAGTAACATAAGAAAGCAATCCCTCCTATTTCCTCTTGAAATCTTATTTAGAAACCAGTTCCTGAATACACACTCACCAATTTTAACCTTAGTTAGCTTGATCATTTTGATCTTTTCTTTTGTCAAGATGCCAAAAATGTTTAGATCTCTAAACTCTCCCAAGATCCCACTGTCCAAATTTCCATTTAACATCAAGCCTGTTGGAACCTAGAGACAAAGCACAAAGCCCCTTCAGCCAGTCAACTCCTATTGTTCTGTTTTACACTGGTTTAAAAAAAAAAATGAATGAATGGCAAAACAGATTGTTTTTGAATCTGATAACACAATTTGTTCTCCTGCTTCATATGTTAAATTTCTGCCTGCAGCAAATATTTACAGCAGAGTTTTAACCCTCAGAAAATCAGCTCAGTTACGTCAGGCCTTGACTATCTTTCAATCAGTCCTCTTGATAATGTGGCTTTAAAAATATAGTGACTTCCATCAATGTCCTGCGGGCATGGCCAATGTTTAGTTACAAGGAAACATGCAGATAGAAAATATAGTTTAAAAAACCTCATTATCAATTATTTAGCACTCCCATCAACCATTAGATGGTCAAAAATATCTTTAATTGATTCCATTGCTACCTATGCTACTTATTATTTATTACTATAACAAATTTCTCCTTGGGAACAGCTAATTGTACGTCCCTGGTGGCCACTTCTACTTGAATAAGCCCTGCACAGTTGCAGTCTAAGATATGCTGAAAGGTCTTTGGCTTTGGGGACTTGATTAAAACCTGAGCACATCAGCTACCATTGGCAAAACCAAACACTGAGTTAAAAACTGTCTGTGTTACTGCTCCACACAAGTGGAAGGAGCTTTGTGTGCACACATTTGTATGTATGTGCATGTGTGTGTGCGCATGTGTACCAGACGAGAGTATGGGAAAGCGGAAGCAGAAGTAGAGGTTCCATGTGTTTTCTCTCTTGGAAGGAATCGCATTTAGTGAAAACAATGACATTCTGTAACACAATAAGGTGCAAGAAAAGGGCCATCTTGACAGTCACATTATGGGACAAGCAAAATCTCAGATTTTGCAATAGCAATGTAAGAATGAAAATTAGTATGTTGCCTAGCCCCTCTCCAGGGCACACATGATAGCTCATGCACACACATACATACATACACACATACAACACACACACTCATACACACCTTTAAGAAAAAGCATAATTGTTAATCTGTTCTTTAGTAGAAAAGACAGATGTTATGGAAATAGTATGCCACACTCTGCTCAGAGTGTTCTACGGAAAGAGATTCCATAGACAGCACTCTACACGGGAAGATTTAGACAATTAAGCAACCGTTGTGAGGCATGCAGATGAATAACACATGCTAAATTAAATCAATACCAAACACTGTGTCGGAAATAGGTTAATTGTTTATTTTAAACTTCATGGGAGAAAAAAAGTAAGCAAGCAACAGTGGAATTTGTCAACGACTGGGAGCAGTGCACTGGCCTAGATTCACCACAGCAGCCCCCACATCACACAGCATGCCCCATCATGCCCCATCCGTGGGCTTTCACAAAAGCTTCTTTTTCCACTTAAACAGTGGAAGTGAATTCCAGATTCATTTTAAAGAAGGTGATGGCAAAATGAAAATCAAAATATTAATATCAAGACATTGAGTATTTGCTCAATAATGCAGATACTTGGGCTGAGCAGAGCCACTAAAACATTCCAGTGCCTCAATTTACCAAATGTGTTCACACAGGGCAACGCATAGAGTCTTTTCTGTTTATTTGATGAAATGAATGATAAGTTACATTCCTACACTATTTCCTGAATGAATCAAAAGGGAAAATTTTTCAAAAGATATGTGTGAGTCACTCCAAAGAGTTGGAATCTCTCTACAGTTATACTACAAAAGCCCAGTAGCTGAGTCATTTCTTCAAAAAAAAATGTAACTATCCAGAGCCATTCAGTGGTAGGCACTAATACCATGGCATCAGAGAGCGCAAGATTGGCATAGCCTGTGTGTTTGTGTAGCTGTATAGAGACCTTAAATGCTAACATCCATTTGGAAGAAGCAAGAAAGAGAAAATTGATCTTTGTTTGCATCTATTGATGTCACACGTGTAGAGATCACTGGCTTTCATATTTCCATTCTATGATGGATGAGCTATCAGGTTCATGTTTATAAGTAAGGAAACCTAGACTTGCAAAAGCCAGAATTGAAATGATGTGCATAAGACCACAGGCTGGTTCCTGAAGTGAACTGTGAAGCCAGTATCTGGCTGACTCCAAATCTGAACTTTCTTTTATTCCCATAAGGAAGTTGCTAAGAACAGTATCAAAGCTTGGCTGTCTGGTACTGCAGCTCATGATCTATCTTGAATCTGTATACTAAATAACCATTGTGCTTGCCACAGGAAGAGAATACTACACCAAGGAAACCCCAAGAGGAGTGAGTATATGTCTCAAAATGCTGTATTTACTACATCATTACCAATGCAACTTGTCCAAACTGAAATAAATTAATATGTATTACTTGTATTCATTTATATGTTTTTAAATATCTCCCATTCACAAACTGTTTGTTTTTCTGCTCTAGATATGTTTTTATACAATATAAGCATTAGTTGGATAGTTGTAAATGTCACTTGAAGAAAATTATAGGTAAAATTACACTCTGTCAAGCACCTAAAACATGTCTTCCTTGCAGCTAATCCTCTTTCTCTGGGCATCTTCACTTACACATTGCATGCCTACTTCCACATCTTCATTTTTAGTGTCTTCATGTCACTTTTAGTCACTTCATGTCATTCTCAAGCACATAGCTTTTGTGCCACAAAAACTATTCTATCTTTTGCATTAATATGGAAAATTTAAGTAGACTTTGTGTTATAATAATTACTGTAACATATCCAGCATAAACTAGCCCAGAATCAAACAAAACTGCCTCCTACAAAACATTCTTTTCAATTGGTTTGTGCATAAAAAGGCAGGCCTGCCAAAGAGGATAGGATTCAGTAGTTTCTTCAGCAGGGAGAGCATGAGTTAAACCAGTAGACTCGGAAAGACATTGTTGGGACCAATGGCAACTGTAAATAAAATGACATTAGTAGGACTACATGTGTGTTACTGGTTATCTGACACACCCTGCTTGTAGGCCTTTGCCTTAGCAGCAAAGGGACAGAAGGAAGCTCACTGCATCACATTGGAGTTCCATCCTATTGACTCTTGACTAAAGGGAGCTTAGGCCAGTGAGACCTGAAACTCAGAACAAGCTATGTATGTATGTATGTATGTATGTATGCATGTATGTACATTGTTTTAAGCCCACCAGGGTTGAGAAGATACCATTATGCTATCTTACAGACCTCTCATTAAGGTAATAAACTATTAAATTAATCAGAGGGGGCCAATAAGCTATTCCCAGACACAGAGGTATATTCAAAAGTGTCATTTATCATGTATTAGCATCCTTAGTTCTTGCTGAAAGTATATGTGAGGTGAGTACCCAGCTGGAGATGGTGTGGGTGTCCTGGGCCAGTTTCTCTCTACTTTATTTGCCATCAGTGGTCTTCCCAGTACAGCTAGCTCCCAGCTCAACACTGGCACTTACAGCAGATAGGGAAAGTAGACATTGTTTTTTTATCTACAGAGATGAGATTTCCTTAGGTCTCAGAAAAATAGAGCACACTGATTTCTGAAAAATAGGCATTACATATAAGAACAGAAACTGTATCCATTCTAGTTGTTGGCTTAAATAATTTAAAATAGTACAAAAATGACAATTCTATTCTTTTTTAAAAAGCAAAGATACTATTCATTGTCATATGCTAGAATATAAATCCTAAGCACAGGAAATGTAGGATTCGGTCATTTTGGTCCTTCGCAAGCTTGTTCTTTCTTAGTTTGTACATTTTCCTTTGAGTATTTTCAAGTGAAAATGCAAATTCTGGAGTTGTAAAAATTTAGAGACAGAATGAAAATCTGGAGTTCCCTAATCAAACCTTACCACTGAACTATTCAAAAATACCCATAGTGCTCAAAGTTACAGTGTAGACAGATAACCCTCCCTTATCCTGAAGTCCTTTCTGAGATTCTCAGGGCATCATGCTTTTTGTCAGTTCAGTTGGGAGGTTGGTTTTGGAGGAAGTCCCAAGGATTAAATTTAATGATGGATACACAGGAAAGCAGACGTCTGGGTGTCAGTGGATCTGATTTTGTGAACCCCACCTAGAAGAAGCTCTAGACATACACATATGATCAAATGTTCTGGCTTTCTTGAATCTTCTGTAACTATGGCTATAGAACTAGACTTTACGTGCTCCCTTGATGAAGTGAAGACAGCATCAGATGCAGATATGCAATTAATTGATACTGATGAGTTGAGCTAGTTTGTGATGATGTCACCTTAGTACCAAAACCCTCAATGGTGTTATGCAGAAGCATATTACTTATAGAATGAGATCAGAATATTCTTTTCAGAGACCTTCCCTTCCACATTGTGTGTGTGTGTGTGTGTGTGATATAATGAATATGAAGAGTCCTTTAAGCTATTGTCTTCCTTTGTATTCAGTTTTGTTTTCTTTCCAACCACCTCCTTCCCACATTAAGGATTCCCTATTTTATTCAGAGACAATCAATCCCATCCACTTTCTCAATTGGAGCTTTGACACTTATTCTGGATGGATAGTTTTGCATGCCTGCCATTTTTTCCATCTGTCTGCAAGCCTGATCTATTCAACCTGCAGTATCTAGCCTTCATCTCCCAGCTCTTTCTCTTCCCCATAGCTACCATCTAACCCAACCAAAACTGGCTCTTAACTATGGAGTCATTTTCAAGTTTTAATTCATGTCCCTCTTTGACTGACAGCAGCAAAAACTGAATTCTTAAAATGCAAGGCTGATTGTGACACTTTCCTACTAAGAAAATCTTCCAGCTGCCTTCATCCTAAGTTATCAGAATAAACCTTAAATAAGTGGTTCTTGGTTTTGTGAGCCCTTCATAAAACCCCTCATACACACATAGACATGCACACACACAAACATAAGCATGTGTGTGTGCTTGTGTTCTCTGGGTGTGTCTGTGTGTCTGTGTGTCTGTGTGTGTGTGTGTGTGTGTGAGAGAGAGAGAGAGAGAGACAAATGGTTACTGTGGGTCTTCACTTCCCTGTGTGAGAGATAGTTGGCTTGCCATGTCTTCTTTCCATGGCCAGCCAAGGCCTCAGAGATACTCCCCTTTTACCCTACAAATGAATGAATCAAGCTTCTGCACTTACAACACAAACCTTGCCATTTGGATGAGCAGCTATATGCAAACACAGAGAAGTTGTTTTGGCAATTAACTCTATTGTCGACACTGTCATTATGAAGGCAGTGATTAAAAGCACCTTTATTAGAGTTCATTGTTTAAAACAGAGAAGGTGGGAGTCAGGAATCTGTTCATGAGTGTTTCAACTGACTATGCTAGTGTCATCTCCCATTGCAAGTAGCTTATTTAACTCTCCTATTTAAAGGACAAGTAAATGAATAAGCCTTTGGTCACTAATGCTTCAGGGAACAGCAGCAGGGACATCACTAAGCACTGTTCAGATGACCAGTGTGAACATCAATAGGCTGATGCGAACCACCCATCACACAGAAGATTTTCTGGTGTATTACAACAAACAGTTAATAATCCTTACAGTAGTTGAAATAAGATTGTGTCTCAGAAACATGAAGATTTTTATTTATGTGGGCTGTTAATCTTAAAAGGAATGATGAAGACAGACCACCAAACAGCATAATTTGGGGGAATTCTCCTGTATGAGGAAAACAGCTAAAATTTTGCAAAACATAGCAACTTTGGGATTTTTTTTTTCAGGGATCCACAAGAATAGGGTCTTAGAGTTGATGATACAAAACCTTGAGGAGAAATTATCTTAAAAATTTAAATGAAAGATCATCTCTTCACAATGTGGACTACATCTACAAAGGAGAGTGAGGTAGACATTTAGGAAGAAAGAAGGGCTGAAGCAGGAAGTTCTCATGTTCTAGCCCAGGTTTTTAACAAAACCTTCACTTCTTTTATTGAGTTTTTGATTTTCTAAATGCTGAATTTGTGATGTTGGTTTAAGTTAGTTGTTTATACTTTCCCAACTCCAATCACTTTGCCATGAGAAAAGTGATAGGCAATCTCCACTTCAGATGAAGAAACAGAAATACAGACAATAACTAAAATTCTAAATACCTTGCCGCTAGCAAAGGTCTGAATGGATCAGTTGTCTACATGATAGCGCAATTACCTGGCAGTGGTTGACAGTCTCCGAAGTCAACAAGGTAGCTTTTAGATCTAGATACTATTTCTTTTTTAAAATAACTTAATAGCTCAGTTTTGCATATGAAAAGGGGAGCCTGATAGTATCTCCCTTGAGAATTTTATGAGGATTAAAAGCCATAATCCACACAGAATGTACAGGGCATCAGTACCACTCAATGGAATATTTGCTGCGTGCATTAACAGGTTTTTTTTTTCCTAATACGTACCTGACTCAGGAGCCTAAGCTCTCAACCACAAAGAATGACTGGTACAAGTTCCAGAAGAAACAGTTACCTGGGAAAGCCAGAGCTATCCCTACTTACTACTGTACTCATTCTCGGGCATTGATCCTGATCATGCACTGCCTGTGTGCCTGTTAATAGATCCCGAGACCACCTAAACATGAATACAGGCTGGCACAGTGTGCTACCACAGGATCCAGGAGACCTTTGAATGTGGCCCAGCACAAAATCTATTGAAACCTACTTAAAAAAAAAAAACAATGACAGGATTTTTTTAACATTTATTTTTATTATTTTTATTTTTCAAGCTTTATTATTTAAAATTGCAAATAAATAAAATCATCATATACTAAAATTAACCAGTTAGAGCTGACATTCAAAATGGAAGCTGTGCTGTTTCACATTAAATTTTACACTTTATGTATTGGATATATTCTATGCACTTATCCACTATCAAACACAAAACAAACAAAAGAAAACAAAATTCCATGACAGAATTAGAGCTAGCAAAACAATGTTTTCTTTTTCATATTTCATGTCTACAGCCTTCCTCCCTCCTAAATGTTGCCATGAGATGTCAACATGTTTGCCATTGCATGCATGTGCCTACATTTTTACACACAAATACGTATCTATATGGACACACACACATTTAATAAGTTAATCATAACTAATAACATATTCTTTCATTTGAAGAGTTGGTCTAATACATATTTGGTCATTGAAAGTAAAATGTAAAGAGATCACAACATGACCACAGATGTTCCACAGAACCAGCATAGACATGTGAATATAGAATCCCTGGATGGTTCACACAACCTGAAGTGCTTCTATATGGAATGCACCCATCTATGTATGATTAAAGGCTAAAGTCTGCTCTCACATTTAAGGAGGCATCACTGAATAATCAGACTATTACAGAGAACCATTCAGCACCATAACACATGTGCATCCATGAAGGTCTGAGTCATTCAGAACAGTGTGAAGAATGTTCTAGGAGAAGGAAGCTATCACATCACTATACCTTTTTACTTACTTGACTGTTTCCTTCACAAGACTGTAAAGTACTGATGGGATGAAGTTGTTTTCCCTCCCTGGGTGTAGCTTAGAATCTCACCTGCAGTAAACCCTCAAAAGTAGTTGCAGGAAGAAATTATGACAGAACAAAGCGTGTAACAATGGTCAACAGAACAAGCTGCATACATCTGTCAGAGCAGAGTACAGTCGTCACTTGCTCTCTATGTGAGTGAGGGGACATTGGGAGGGTGTATGTGTGCGTTTAGGGAAGTTATCAAAATATTTCTCATTTCACTCCTTTAAGAACAATTACCTTCACAGTATATTGTACTTAGTATCATCCTTCTAGTCCTGCTGGTCTGAGGACATCTCCAAAACAGGGCACAGAAAGGAGGAGTCATGAGAACATAAAGCTAACCTCATTCCTGACGCATCATGCACTGCTCCTCATGATGGGACCACTCCCACGTGTGGGGACCACTCGTGCTTTTTGAGAATAGAGAGTCTGGAGCCCCACCTACATCCTGCAGAGCCAGACTGTGCATGAGAGTGCACTTCTTGGCTGCTTCACCTGTGCTCCATTGTGAAGACTGCCTACCCACTTCAGAATGATGTCACAAAAGTGGGGTTAGACTATGCAAGTGACGGGCTACATTAACCAAATAGGGAAGAGCAGAGGAGGAACAGGATACAAGTGGCTCGTGGGAGGGGCACACAGATGCCACTGGGTTTGGAAAAGGGGAACTGGGCTTCCCATCCTTTCAAACCAATCAAACTACTAAATATGAAATAGAGGTCTCTTCTAACACCAGAAGTCCACAAGTATAGACCACACTAATGTGGCGTGGGGATAGGGTTGGGCAAAGACAGTCATTTGAGATTGAATACATGTAAAAGAAAGTAACTCATCAAGTAAAGATATTTAAACTCCTGAATTCTAGAAAGGACGCCATTGTTCCGCCCTTCCCATCTCTCCCTCTGATGAAGGAGCATTTCTCTCTAGAATTCTTTGAACCAACTCTCCATGCTTACTCCCTGAGCATTAAATGCCTAGAAAAACAATCCCCACAAAATCCTCTAAGCCCCATTTTGGATATCCACCCCGTGAAAACTGCATGTTTAAAAAGCTTTTTAGATTTCAGATGCCACTTCCAACATATTTTCCTCATTTTTACAGTCACCAAAACCTACTGCTCTTATAACCCTTATGAAGCCAGAAAGAATGTCTGTTTTTATAACATTTTAAAAGCTTAGCCTTCGTTCTGTTTTTGTTACTATTTTTTTTATGATTATGTTAGTTTTCTGAAAGTTGCCAGAGGCATTAGTTTTGCTTAAAGAAAATGACCTGAAATCATTGATATGAACTGAATAAAAAGAGACCTATTATAGGAGCATAGATGACCTAATGTAGCAGAGATAAGAGGACAAACAAATACAGCTCGGTAAGGTGTTCCCTCTATGGTCGACTCCCTGAAAGCCCACCCCATCACTTTCCTGGGAAACAGGTTAATATGAGCACAGGTTACAGGGGAGGACTGAAAGTATCTCCTAGCAAGAGATCTGGCCAAAGCTTCAGTAAAGGCCACCTTGAGTGAGGCCAGAGTGTGGTGTCTTGATATTAATCATTCATATCCCTTGTCATGGGTGCCTCTTCCCAATATGGCTCAGCAGGTACATGCTGCCAAGCCCAAAGAGCTGAGTTCTCTCTCCAGGAACCATCAAATGCAAGGAGAGGACAGATGCCTCCAGGAAATTGCCCTCCTAATGTTCACAGGCATGTCCACGTGCCTACATATACACACATTTCAGAATAAACAAATGCATTGGTTTTCTTTCAAAGAGTGATGCTCATGGCCTGTCAACGGCACTTGGGGTGTTGATTACATGTTACAAACTGCATTTCTCCCCTATTCTTCCCTTCGCCCCATCAGCTTCTCCTAACTGGGCTCCTGTGCCAGTCTCCTGCTCCCGCCCCTTCACCTCACTCCAAGCCCCTCCTAAAACACAGCAGAATTAACAGAGATTCATGTGAGACGGGATGAAATAAATATCAAGCCTGTCAGTGTGTGTGTGTGTGTGTGTGTGTGTGTGTGTGTGTGTGTGTATTCAAAACAGGAGAAGGAATGCCAGCACTCAGTACCTAAAAAGATAGCTGACATTTCTAAAGTTTTCAAATAAAACAGGGCACTTTGGGATTGTTTTTAACACTGAGCTAAACAGCAATAAAAAGACAGAACTGTCTCCATTTTTGCTAAAGGTCAAAGGTGAAAAACAAGGCACTAAACAGTATTTTAAAGTTTAACTGCTGGAAAGAAAGTAGCGTCTCAGACCTGCCTGGCAGTCAGTGCCCAGCACACTCTCCAGGGACTTCACTCTACGTGAGAGCAGCTCAGCTTTCGGTCACTTTGCAGAGTGACCTAGCTAACCTGGCCTGTCACATCCTCCAGCTCTGGGAGGTCCACACTTCAGATAACACAGCTCTTTGCTGGACGAATAGAAATTGAAAGCAAAGGCACCAGTGGGTAGTTTCCTCCCATAAAGACCTCAAGGGAGTGCTACAAAGCTGAGGAGAAGCTCACAGGACCCACTGGAACAGATGGTTTTATGTCTTTCTTTAGAGATTCTCTTTCCCCTTAACCTCATTTGAGCCTGCCATTGGCCTGTCCAAAATGACCTTTCAAGGTCTGTTCTGAGTCTGCTCTGATCTTCTGCCTTCCAGTATATCCATACTCAAGGGATGAGTCCGAGTCACTGGAAGGCCAGGCCTACCCCTCCCTGTTATCCCATGTAACTGGGGACTGCATAAGAGAATTGTGAATTCAAAGACTACAGAAGGAGTTTGAGGCCATGCTGGGCAACTTAGGAAAAGACTGTATCTCAAACTGTAAAAAAAGGTCTAGGCATGTCACACAGTGGTAGAACATAGGAGCAGCCTGTGAAAGGCTGAAAGTTCAGTCCCAAAAATGGCCCCAAAATTCTGTGTACTAGTGGTGCCTAGATTTCTTTATGCCAAGGCTATGAGCTGGACTGAATGGTGTTAAGCCCACAGGCTGTGCACACAGTTTTAGACATAGAAAGGCACATACACCACCATGATGTTCACACTGTCACAGATGCAGCCCCAACTGTGTTGTCCGCCCTGCATTGTTAATAATAATGGCTATCATTACTGCTGATTGTAACAGTAACTCTGAACAAAGCAAGATTCTTGCTAATGATGATTATGAGAATACTAAGAATTCTAAACTAAAATAACAACATAATTTCAGGTTTTAATCCTAACAGGCTGGAAATTAAATGTGGACCCAGAAGTCAAGGGAACTGATGCCTAGTCTACACAATAGCCTCCAAACCATTATTTCTCTCTCTCATGTTAAAAATTAAGTTGAGAGCAGATTCAAGATTGCATTGTTACTGGAATTTGCGGACAGTGAACATTTTATTTATTTTTCATTAGAAGTAATTTGCAGAATATTCAATCCATTGAAATGTTAATAAAAATATCCTGCACTTTCTTATCTTGGCATGGAAAATAATAATTCACGTCCTCAGGTCAAGGAAGGACAATGAAGAGATCGTAGATGTTTCTCTTTTGTGTTATTATCTGTGTATGCTTCTCAAAAAAAATGTAAATAATAACAAATAAAATTAACCTGTATAAGTTTCTCCTTTAAAAAAACCATAAATAACAAAAAAATGATCAAGGTGAAGAGTATGAGTTGAGATCTGAAAAATAATCCCCCCACCTCTTTTTAACTTTCTAATATAACAAAATAGAAAACACAAATTAGATAATGCCTGGGCGCAGTAAAGGGTCAAGATGGATCACATTTTAGAATGTTGTGTTTTCAAAGTTCTCTCTTTTTATCTTTTATTTGTGTATGTGTTTGTGGTGTTTGCAGAAGTACACAGTATGTGACAGGGGTGTGTATAGGGGTGGTATATACACCCACACAGGTAAGATCCTCCACTGGCAGCTTCTTCTATAAATAGAAATTCATCTTATTTTTTTTTTTAACAGAGTCCCTCAGTGAATCTGTATTCACTGGCTACTTTAGTTAGACTGGCCAATGAACCCAATGATGCAACTGTCTTGGGCCCTGTGGCAGCTGGAATTTCAGAGGACTGCCTTCATGCCCGGCTTTTATACAGGTGCTGGGGACCTGAACTCCTGTCCTCACGCTAAACACTTATCTCCCAGGATGCTAAGAGACTTTGAAGAGCATATTTGAAGTCTATGCTTTGCACTTTTGTATCTTTTTCTCTGACAGAGGTTTAAAACCACACCAATTGGGAACAGAAAAAGAAATGTAGGAAAAGGAAGAAACTAGCTAACTACATAAAGAATAAAATGTAGAAACAGCAAGTATATACAAAACTATCTTTGCAGTATAATTCTTTTCTTACAAAAGTACTTCTATCATCTCTAATGTGTGCCTATGCCAATGTACTCATTTTTCTCTGTTATTTAATCTGTACAGTGATCACTAGTCTGTCTTTTCTTTTAATATTTTACACTTGGCCCCAGATAGGCAAGAGTCACTGGAACAAAACATGCTAATGCATAGCTTTTTGTGTTCCTTTTTGTATGTTTTAAAACCTCTAAGATTAGACATAGAATAAATTAATTTTAAAAACATTTTTGTGTTTAAAAACATTTAATGTGTGTGCAGTCACACAACTATACGCACATGGAGGACTGTGGACAACCAGAGTGGACCAGTTCCCTTCTCCCACCATGTGGCTCTCAGGGATCAAGTTCATGTTGTCAGCTTTGTTGGCAAGTTCTGTTACCAGCTGAGCTATTTTGCTGGTCCAGAGTATGTGGTCTTTAACAAACCCATATGGAGGCCTGTGAGATGAGTGACCGGGGTATAGAAAATCCAGCTCCACTCAACCCGGCAACCATGAAGACAGTCTGGAGACACTTCCAGTCTTCAGCAGGTCATCTACTCCAGGTTGTGTAAAAAGATGATGAGGTACAGAAAGAGGATGAAGTCATCCACAACTCACAATATGTTACATGTATGTCACAACATGACATCTGAATGTCAATATATTGTTGAAAGCTTAGTGTAGCCCTCCACTCCTGTGTATACCTCTTCAACAGAGGCCTTCAACAGAAAAAGTGTAAACTCAGCAGACTGCTACCAACATAAGAACAGATGAACGTAGGCGAAGGCTGGAGGGCTTACATTCATTCATTCATTCATTCATTCATCTCTCATAGTCCTGCATTTATAAATCCTTAAACACTTATCATCAATCATTTTTGGTCAACTTTGCAATGAGAATGATATTATCAAGTGTCCAGGAAACACCTGGGAAGAGCGACAGAATGGCCAAGATTATGAGAGGCCATGTAGAAACAGGAAGCTGAACTTTAGTTCAAAGAGTTCATGTTTTCTCTCTGTTCAGATCTCATACTAAATTTGGCAAGATGCGGTGCCTATGCAAGGGAAGGAAATGCATAACAGAGCAGAGTAACTCATCTTTAATGACTTTTGGAAAATTATTTGACAGGTACATAGTCATATTATTCTTTAAAAACTCTTTAATGAGGCATTTCCCAAGAAATTCTGATGTTGACTGTGGTGGACTGACGGGTCGTGTTTACGTACTTCTAAGGGACCACAAGTCTACATGTGTGTGAATGAGCTCCTTCCTATTAAGTAAATGACTCTGCTTTCATGTGTTTAATAATACTTAGACTTCACTTTTTCTTTTTTTTTCCCTTATGTTCTCCCAAAGAAGTTTCGGTCTCTCCCATCATGTGTTGTTGTGGTAGTGAGGTTATTTTTCTTGATGAGTCGCACCCACTCACAGTCAACTCGAAGGTCTTTTCCACTGTAGACAGCCTGTGAATGCGCAAAAGGAAGCTGGTTATCTCCAGATCAGCAACTCACATCACAGCGTGATCAGAAGTGACATCACTGTGTGGTTTCACTAATGATATTTAAAGGAGATCACTATTTTCAGTTGCTTTTTTAGTATCAGAAACCTCTGCAACTCCTTGCACTCTGCTGCCCATCCGTCACCCCTCCTCTGACCCACCAGATTCCTTCTCAGCACTAATCTCTTCATTTCCAGACTGTTGTGACAATGGGTCCCATCAGGTTTTTCTGTTTAAAAAAGAAAAAGAAAAGCCAAATTCATTAATACTATTGACTTGGTAGCTTTTTTTCCCAGAATAAGATCTGAAGAGAATTCGAGAAAACCACAGATACTAGAACTGATGAAGTCTGTTTCCTGTGAATTTGTGTGGCTTGCTCACCAAGACACCCTTGGCTAATCTCATTCTTCATTCTGTAGACACATGAGTTCTGCAATTCACCCCAAACCCTACCTGGAATGAAGACATGATTCTTACACGCAAGCACTTCCACCCAGGTCCAATCCTATAGCAACAGACCCTGCACAGGGAAGCATCTTTGTACAGCCCTCTGTTAACAATAGTAGTGAAATTATCTGGTTTGAAATTGGTGTCCAGGAGAAAACTCTTACATTTGCTTTGCAGTGGAAACCCTCTGTTTTATGTTTACAGTGATAAAAGTTGTGTGTTTATGTGAATGTGTGTATGCATGTTTATGCACACATGCATGTGTACATATATATGTGTGTTTTGGAGTACAGGTGAGGGAGGGCTGAAAACTGATGTATGGGGGAAAAAGAGAAATTACATACACTAGCATTCCAATAGAGGTGTTTTTAATGAGCATACAAATAGTAGCAGAATTTACATTTATTATTATTTTATGGAATCTGGAATTCATGAACCCTTAAATAATAATATCTAGATTGATTTCCCCCCTCTATTCTTCAAAAGAACAGACAAGGAGAAGTCTGAGAGTTGATATGGAGCTGCCTCTTGGAATCAACTAGGTGCCCATGGTCCAGCACCATGACATGCCATTGGACTCCACAGCATCATCGTTATGGCACATGAGACCACCAGAGACTCCAGCCACAGTCACTGTGCCTCTTGGGCTCTATCTGCCTACAGTATAAAATAGTTTCTTAGCCCCATCATGGTTGGCTTTGGGGGGCATGGATGCTTCTTATAGTAGGGTGTACATTTCACTTAGCAGCATCCCTGGTTTCTGCTTGTCAGACACCAGTATGTTCTATCAGTTTTGACAGTCTCCAGACAGGACCAGATGTTTCTGAAGGGAAGCAAACAGGCAAAATACCTTATAGCTTACAACCACTAAGTAAAAATAATTAAAGTTTATAATATCTTTCCACTCTAAAACTTTGCGAAAAGAGCATCTAAGACACTTTTTTTGAATGTATTTTCTTTACCTTTTAACCATTTCACACATACATAATAAGATGTTTTGACCAAAATCACCCTCCTAGCACCTACCCTCATCCTCCCTGAACCCCATCCTGCTAAACCCCATAGCCAATTCATAAAGGACTTTTTAAAAGAACTCTTAATTCATGCCAGCTAAGATAAAAGAGAGAAAAGTAACCAAGGTATGTTTTTTTGGGCTTGTGCGTGGAACCTAAGAACTAAAGATAAAGACACCTTCCTCATTAGCCAAGCATTTAGCACCAAATATCTGGAGAACCAATCTTGAGAAATAACAAGAGAGAATTTGTTCGTAATATACTACACAAAACATATCTAGTGGTGTGTCTCATCTCTTGTAGATAGAAAGTAGCAGGGAGCATAATTAGTTTTAGCTTACAGAACAGTGGACTTCCTGCTTAAATGGGGAGCACAGACTTCAAGTGTAATGTGCTTCCCCTCAAAGGATTTCTGGCATTGTTTTGTACTGCTTTCTCTGGGACATTAGGACAGGTTGTCACTTCAACTTTAAATATGAACACATTTATCCCAGATTTATCCCTTGCCTCTCAGTACCAGTGGTGAGGATATTCACCAACTTTGTCTTTCCCATGAAGCAAATTAGCAAAGGCTGGAAGGATGTTAGCTGCTGAAGATAACACACTTGTTGGAAAGCTGAGGCTCAGCTCAGGCATGGATCCTACTCATGTCACTTTGTTATCTTTAACACAGAAAAACTCCCTTCCAGTCCTAACTGTCCTATAAGAATTCATTTACGTTTGTTCCACATTCGATGTGGAATGTGTTTTAGGTGGTCAGAGTGTCATGAACCTCTTTTTGATGACGACATTGAGACAATAGAATAAAAAAAAACACTAGTATCACAGTTATGACATTTAAGAGATTCTTTGTATATCTCAATACAGAAAACAAAGTCTGACCTTCATTTCTCCCATGCTGTAAGAGTGAGACATTTGAAATACCATCACAGGCAAGAAGTGCTACCCACAGTATGACTATAACTACTCATATATAGCTTATACTTACCAAGCAATCCCTCTGTTGTAGACATGCTCTAGGAACACCCATGAAGAAGCCAGATCCCTACACTGTTCAGACCCTAGGATTAAGAGGAACCATCACTAAGGCTTATGAAAAAGGATCAAGGATATATAGATAAGAGCAAATGTTTCTAACTTGAGTAAAGTTTGCCCAGGAAGAGTGCTAAAGGAATGACTACAGTGTTTGGCAAATATAAACAGACAAATGTAGGGTGAAAAGTAGACGGAGAGTTCACAGAGACACTGCTCTTTGGCTAAAGAAAAGAAACTGCAGCGAGGTAAGAAAAGTCTAAAAAAAATAGATCAGAGAAACAAAGGCGAGAGACTTGAAATTTCATGTCACTAAGTCTAGGGTATTTTGTGGTAGGAGGAATGCAGTATGTATCAGATACATTGGGGAAGTCTAAGCAAGAGAATGCAGAATACTTGTGCTTGAGAAAGATTGCTCTTCACTTCTAGGGAAATGGACTTGGCTTGCTCAGTTTGTTCATTGTATTTCTCTCTCTGGAGTTCCTATCTATCAGACAAACATAATATACTAATACAGAGCAACTACCAATAGGACCCAATATTCCTGCCATTTCCCTACCACGGAACTAATGAGAGTCCTCTATAGGAAACTTCCCTGACAAACTCCATGAGCAGTGGGTGTAGAACATTTAGCTAGTTTGTCCTTGTTTTCTTTCCCATGGGGGGGAAATGCCTCTTAAGAGCCTATGAAGTCTTGCTGCATAAACAAGCAATTCTGACACCTTTAGTATTTTGTCTCTGAAAAGCAATTTATAAACAGGATCTTTCAAATCATTAACAAACACGCATTTTCAAAACCCTTTCTTCCATGTGGTAAAAAACACAATGCACTAGAGAAAGGGATGGAACTTGCTTTGGCCTCCCAGTCATGAACAGATCCCGTAACTGAAGTCTCTGTCCATCTTGAGTGTCCACACTGGGCATAGCTGACCATCCCACTAATGATGTTAAATATTTTGAGAGAGATAGTTCGATGCTAAGGCTTTTATGGTCTCAAGGGTAGTTAAGTAACAGTATCAGCTCAATTTTTTGTCCTACATGGCTATAACCATGAGAAAGGAATTTAGAGAATCCACAGAAATTAATGAAGCCAGCCCACAATGTGAACTATATGAGAAGAACTTCTATGGATCTCTGTGTTCCATTTTACATCAACCACCAGGCAGAAGGCAAGGTCACACTGGCACACTCTTGAGTCCTAATAGTCACAATCTTGATTCCTAATAGGCACCTAGGTCATATGCATTACCAATAAAATGATATATAGTATCCATGGTTGCAGAATGAGCATAACCTCTTGCATTGGGAAGACCTTCCACTGTCAATCACAGA
Organism: Apodemus sylvaticus; assembly: GCF_947179515.1. Lineage (NCBI taxonomy): Eukaryota > Metazoa > Chordata > Mammalia > Rodentia > Muridae > Apodemus > Apodemus sylvaticus. The sequence goes on from NC_067480.1 coordinate 75,043,318, forward strand.
GTTGTGCCACAGGAAATTTCACAACTCTTTTCCAAAATGTAACTCACACCAATGCTAGTTCCCCATTGCCTCCATACCCAGGGCTTACTAACTTTAGATATGACTTTCCCCCATCCCTGTATTGTATATTCAACACCATTCCTATTAGAGAAACCCATAACTACGTGGGCCCTGTGGTCATAACCTTTAATTCATTTTGTTGAGCCCAACTTTTCCCATCCTACTTTTGCTGTGCTGTGAGTATACGTTTTCCTTCTCTGCATCTTGTCTGTTTCTTCTGAAGCCCTGAGAATCTTCCTTAATTGTCTGACTTAACAAGTTCACTGTCTACAAAGTATATTGCTATTATGAATCATTTTCTAATCAACAAAATGCATGCCCTACATCAGGAAAGAGAAAAAATATGAGAAGACACAGGCATCTCATGCCTCAGCTAGCATTTCCTCTGGATCTGAGGAGAAATGTCCTGTTCTGCTCCAAAATTCTTCCAACATTAGTTCACTTGTTCTCCATTTCCACATCCTTTAGATGTGGAAACCCATCTACAACTTCTGTTCTTGCCTGAGAGAGATAAGGTATAGATTGGAGAAACCATGGGGAAAAGCACCATTCCTATTAGAGTAAATGCCCTGCCTAGCTGCAGCTTCAATTCCATTATTTCAGGATGGTGACACTATCAGCGAGACATGAGGATGATTACTTTGCAGAGGGACCCAAGAGGCACTAATACTCTTGGAGACTCGGGTGGAGCTTCACCACTTAGCAGCTGACTGATTTTTGTGCAGAGATGTTTTTCTGGGCTTGGCTTTTCTCCTTGATAAATGAAGGGGTTAAGAAAGAAAATGAGCCTTTTAGGTAAAGACATAGTCATTTTTGTCCCTGATACTTTACTGTGTGTAATCTTTTGGATGTTGAGAAACTAGTAACATTGTGGATAGTGTTCTGAAAATTTAAGAATCCAGGGATGCACAATGTGTTCTCCTCACTTGGGTTCTTACCCCACTCTAAAACCCCTCCCCTTTTATTCTGAAAGCAATGGAAAAATTATCCATTATACCTGGAAAGGCATACAGTATCCCCCAAAACCCCTCATACTTGCACATGAATTAAATCTGTTATATGATCTAAATAGCCCAATCATGTCATCTTCATCAATAATTTATTAAAAATCCATCTGCATTTATTTTTTAATTATCTTCAAATAAGTATAATGTTATAAATTCTAGGGCACTCTGGTCAAATAGCTCAAGATTACCTAGAAGTGAGGGAAATCAGGAGTCTGTCCATCACTACTGTGATGACCTGAGTGTCTCTATCTACTGTGACTGACAGGTACTTGCTCATGAGGCTCTGTATTAACCTAAAGAGAACAGTTTTCCCTAGAAAAATGGATTCTGACTCATGAATTTATAAGCAGATTCTCTTAATAACCTGAATGAAGCACTAATATTTTAGAAAGCTCTATTCTGTTATCTAACTCATTCAAATAAGTTGGTCTTTTGATGAAATAATGCCATCTTATTGACTTTTTAGTTTCATATGGGTTTATTACTCAAATAAAATGTAACCTTAATAGGATTCAGTGTCATCTAAGGAAAAACAAAACAATTCAAAAATATTTAATATAAATGTTAAGGAATCAAGGGTTTTGGCTGTGGGTTAGAAACCTCCTGTCACATTGCATTTGATTTGGTGGCCATCCTATTTATTGGCAGGTACTTTGCATATAAAGTATTTTGATTTTTTTTAAAAAAAAAAAAACTTTATCAATAAAACCAGACAAATTATTTTGATTTCTCATTACTTGACTGGTGTTTTTACTCATCTCAGAAAATTTGTCATAATTTGTTTATCATACAACTGCACTCCACACTGCGCTGCCTTGTGTAAATTAATCCAAAACATCTGCCCCGTACTTTGTGCTCCAAAGCTCTATAATAGGATATAAAATAAGGTAAAATAGAAAATCTACTTTCTGGGCTTAGCTTTCAAAATCTAGTTTCTTAAACATCAAGGAATTGTTTCCTATAACCAGTCTCAAGCAAATACTAAGATAAATAAATGTGAGTAGCATTACTCCAAAGCCCCAGCTAGTGGAAGCCATGCATTCAGTCAATATATCTTTAGAATCACTAAGTTCCCACCATGCAGAATTTCTGGTTGACAGGCATTGGATGCCCTCAGCAAGCAAGTCACTCAGAACTGGTAGACTTGTAGATTCACAATCCTTGAACAATGAGTCTAGGTCTAAGCATTTGATTTGTTTTGACCTTTCTCTGTACTTCTGTTGGAAGCTTAGAAACGGTTCACACTGCTTACTCTCTCAAGCGCTGTCTCAGAAGCCAGTTATTTTAAGCCATGTCTAATCTTACAGCTGAGTGAGAGAGTTCTGATACAATGAAAGATCATATTGAGAGTCCTGGGCCCCAACATGCTTCCCATCTAATACAATAGCATGAGTATGATATTCCATACAGAATAAAAAACATACCAGATATGCCTGCTAACATAAGAATTGTAAGACTAAAGTACACTTAATTTCTAGAGTAACAGAAAACTAAAAGTAATCAAAGTAATCATATAGGTTTAATTTCATATTTTAGATGATATAAATATGCATGCAATGTATATATACCTACATCACACAAAGTAATAGAATATATACAGATACCATCATAAGAAAATGACTTTTGACGTTGTTTTGGTTAACAATGAGTCCAAACTCTAATTGCCAACTTTTTAGGGGAAGTTAACATCTTTTTCCTTAAGCCCTTTTCTAACTATTTGTAGTTAAATTAAATAAAACACTCAATTAAATAATTTTAAAATGTAGAAGTATTGAGAATTTAGAAGTATTGAGAATTTGAACATTTAGAAGTATCAAACTCGAAGGATGGCTCAGTGGTAAGAAATTTTGCTGATCTAACATAAGACCCAAGTTCAGCTCCCAGCACCCACATTATGTGGTCATGACCATCTCTACCTACAGGTCCAGGAAATCCAATGTTCCTGCCTCAGTGGACACTTCCATATATTTTTTTCAAATCCTGTAAAATACCATATAAAAGATGAAAGTAGAGGAAGCAAGCCTTTATTGAAGCCTATTAAGATAAGGCTAATTCCTCTTAATAATGCCTGACTTTTTATAGATTTATTTTATTTTATTTTTCTTAATTATTTATAATATACACTGTTAAATAACTTTTGGTCAACTGAATGAAATTTAAGTTTTATGTCTGGTTTGGGTAGAACATGGCTTTCTGGTTAAGAACAATGACATACCATTGTCCCCTCCTGTAATAGTTAATCCATATGGCCTGCCAATCATGTGGACAGGAAACATCCCTCAGGAAGATGTCTGTCCCAGAGACTTTAGAAAATATATAGCCTGCCTAAACTTGTAGGTCAACACAATGGTCTCTCTGATCCTGGTTACTCCATACTGTAAGAATGTTCTCCTTCACAATGGTCCCTTTGACTGTCTTTCCACTTTGATCACTTAAAGATACTTTACTAATCAACTATGCTCTATGAGTTTCTTCTGAATTATTTCAATAAACAATGCAAGGAACTGAACTGAGGCCAGGGCAAGAGCCCAGAATCAAACTAGCAGATTTAGCTAATAAATCAAGGATTGATAAATCTATCAAGTATAAACTAGCATTTTATCTAATACTGTTTCAGTGATTATTCCTACATTTTGAGAAATATGGTAGGAATTCTCGTGGTTTTACATATACCAACTCAACATAATAGCCACAGCAGTGGGTTATGTTACTCCATTTGACTGGAAAAACTAAAGACCATAAGAAATGTTATGAGATTCAAAGTATGGCTGGGCAGTGGTGGTGCCCGCCTTTAATCCCAGCACTTGGGAGACAGAGGCAGGTGGATTTCTGAGTTCGAGGCTAGTCTGGTCTACAAAGTGAGTTCCATGACAGCCAAAGCTACACAATGAAACCCTGTCTCGGAAAAAAAAACAACATATATATTTTCTCATATATATTGCATGCATGGTAGGTTAGGTTTGGTTTGCAGTAATAGTTTGCTAACTGATCTGTGATTATCAAATGTGAGTATGAGTTAGAGTCAGTCACCTTGGGCACGTGTTAACACATCAATGTGCTCCTTACACAGACACAGAATTTCAGCTGGGTGGGTCTTGGAGAGACTATGACTTGAAATCTTCACATGTTCCAATGGGATGCAGATGTTGGTATTGGTGGAAATTTTGAGGGTTGCCCAAAATTGGAATCTCCTCTAAAACTTACTAATCTTACCAATAAAAGGACTTAGGAACTCCCGGGTCATTTGTATGAAGTGACAATGTTCAGCAGTGGTGGGTCAACCATGTGGCAACAAGCAGCTGCATAGGAAAAGGAGAGTATGAAGTATGGAGAAAAAGTAAGATGCCCAAAGTTCCATGGGAAGTATAGTTAGGAGAGAAATATAAAGGAGGAAAGGAAAAATTATGTCTCTCTGATTAAGGATTTGGGAAGGCAGGCCAATTTGACAATGGCTCCATAGGAGACTGCCGAGGGGCTAAGTTTCAGGGAAGAAAAAATACATTATCTCATTAAAGGGTTAATTATTTCTCCCCTCTCTTTATCATGGCATTCAGTAAATCCAACTTCCTGAGGGATGGTTCCTTAGCTAGTCAACTGGTCTGTCCAACTGGATTAACCTTTATTTCAAATAATTTAGAATGTTGTGTCTCCAAGCATGTCAGAGAGGCTCTTCACTTGATCAGAAGGAAACAGATGTCCCTTACTGCCCCCCCCCCCATTGTTATGGTTACATTCAAACAAGGCATGGCAGTTTGACAACCATTGACTTGAGCAAAAACTTAATCTGAATATTGTAAGGTAGACAGAAGAGCATACTGAAGCCTATGTCAACCATGCATTTTCACTGAATCCTGTGGTGGGACTTTAATGGAATTCTTATCTCCCTCCTATGTCTTGGATGCTAAGGTGGGGAAGGAAGATCAGGGCCAATGGAGAAATGCAGTGAGCAGGAGAGTCCCTGTGAGTGCTAATGAGACCCAGCACTTCATCTGGGCTGCCTTCTACCCTCCACTCAGGTCTGTCTGTCCTCACTCCATCTTTTGAAGATAAACTACTTGTGGCAACTTTAAAATCTCATCTTAGAGAAGACTCTTACATATTCATTCGTTCATAACTCCCTATTGTACATAATAGTTAATGTGAACTTTAAAGGTTATGAATTTAAGAAAATGTAACTTTAAAGAATAAATGAGCTATCCACAGAGACAGCAGGATGCTGTCTAAAAGTTGAAATGAACGAAGAGGCAGAAGACCTAAGTGTACAGAAGGTAAAAGACACAGCATCTCTAAGCCAGAGCTCAGACAATAGTAAGCACCTTTTCTTGCTGACTCTTTACAATGTTCTGGTATCATGGAAGGCATCCTTATGGGCGTTCAAAAGCCAGCTTCTGGGGTCTGGAGGCATGGATCGGTGCTTAAGAGCAATGGTTATTCTTCCAGCGGTCCAGGGTTTAATTTCTAGTACATCCACCGTGACTAACAACTGTCAGTAATTCCAGTTCCAGAGGATATTCCACAGTCTTTTGAACTCTGCAGGCATGAGCCATGCACATGGTACACAAACATACATGTAGACACAACACTTTATATACATACAATAAGATAATAAAATAGATAGGCTCATGAGTCACATGACATGCAGGAATGATTGCTGGCTATCTCTTACCATTTATTCTGCTTTATCTTCTCTTCATCCACAAGATGGAATTTTGAAGTTATATGGTGACTAAATGAATTCATACATGGGTGAGACTGAAAATGTGGAAAATATTTATTAAACTGGTAATCAGTGCTAAATATGTTTAATATTTGAGACTGAGCATAAAAGACATCAAACAATTCATTTGGAGATACTTTCTATCTATAGTAATCAATTGATCAAGATATGGCTCTGGCTGACTCACAGTCAATAGAGCTTAAGGGACCGGGAAAAGGGGGGAGGGAGAAAAGCACCCACTCCTAGCAAGACAACAGCTTAAGAACACACATAGAAAGCAATCCTAGTGGCCAAAATGTATATGCAACAATATGGGTTGAAAGTGTGTTTGTATGCAGACAAGAAAGATTGCAGAAAAGCCTTGTTGGTTTGCTGAGAAGGAATGGGCATTGTAACATTGTTACCCTGAGTATGTCCAAGGTAATCTACTACAGCTGAACTTCTGCACTGGCTTAATTCTCTAGGTGAGACCAGATTGTACTGCAGGACCAGAATGCCTGTCCCCAGTAAGCCTGGAGAGCAGATCAGGGCCAAGGCTTCTGTTCCACTGGGCCCACAGCTCCCCGAGAGACCAGGGCTTCTGCCTCCATGGTTCCTCAGCTCAGTGTGGAACTGAGTTTCTAACTTATAAGAGCCCAATGGTCACTGTGGGACTTAGAGTTTATACACTAGTGGCCCTAGAGGTTACCTTGGGTCCAAGGTCCTAACTACAGCCTCTAGCCTGTTCATAGATAAAACCAGAAGCTTATCTTCAAATGGGCTCGATACAATCTATTGGGTGCTCGATGGCAGCTGGGGAGTGACACAGCTTTCAGCTCTATTGCAATCTCACCTGCATTCTATATGGGACACTCCAGGCACCATGACAGTTGACAATTGCCATAGTGACAACTAGATTAAAAACTAAAAGGGGAAAATTTTGAATTCCTGGAAACTCTCTGCCCATTCCCAGGAAAGATAGGAACACACTCCTTTTCTTTCTTATACTCTATTCCATAGCTCCTGGACTCCTTCGGTAGAAATCCATCTATGTGTTTACCTTCTGCTTCTCCCTTCATTGCCCAGGCTCCCTCACAATTGAATAGATACTGTTTTGTTTTTGTTTTGTTTTGTTCTATTCTGTTCTGTTTTTATAGTTTCCACAATTCCAAGAAAGACAAAAGACCCAATTTGGAGGTAAAAACTGGTAACAGTACAATGCAATTATTAAAAAGCAGCTTTGATATAAGTATCTTGTGTACAATGTCTCCAAAGTAACAGACTAGTCCTGTGGCATAATTAAGACCATACAATTATCTCACCACACAAACACAAATGTTACTTCTTAAGGAACATTTTAGGTGAAAGAAAATCCCTATTTTTTAAAAAGAATCTTTTGAAATGACTTACGAAGAAAGTAATAGAAGATAACTATAAGAATAACTTACCATTTATCAGTAACAATAAATCAATAACTAATAGAGAAAACTCATTAATTTATCACCATTAATCCTCCCAGTTTCTGGTTATTTATCTAAGTAGGACAGAGGCAGCGAGGTGCCTGAGGTAGCTGAGAAAACCTTAAAGAAAAAAGTTTGCAAAAATAATTCAAAAGCCCTTCTGTTTTCCAATAAGGTGCATATCTGCCCCATGACCCTTTGACCTGTGCCTCAAACAGAGCAAGCTATTAGGTTTACAGTTCCAAGAAAATGGTTTCACACAGCTCTGATTGCATAGGGCCCTCAGAGGTCTTGCTGCAGGTTTGGTTTTGTTTCATGGTGATTCTATATTTCCTGTTCACGTTTTTATTAGTTTTATAGAGATACATAAGTATGCAGGGGTCAAAAGCGAAGGAAGAAACAGAAGATGGAGTAAAGTTAGTAGCAGATTTAAGAAAACGAGATGTTACTCAGTTTGAGGGAGCTTGCTCAGCCAGCAAAACCCAGAGTCAAAACTAGATGCCACAGGTCCGTGCATCTCCAGAGTTGTACTTCCTTTTCTTCAGTTCATAAGGACATGACTTTTACTGTGTGAATGTTAGGAACAGAGAACAAAGTGCACTGAAGAATAAAGGTATGTATCTGTAAGTCTCTCTTAGCTTGTGATCACAGGTATATGCTCAGAAGACATGTCTGGGTGTGAGACCTGGATTCTCCATTCTCTAACTTTATAAACAGTCATCAGGGGCTGTGTCACTTACTGTGACAGTAAAAACAGAGCTTATGCCAGGTGGCTGTGTGTGCTTCCATCTCATTTACAAATGGATGAGAAGAAGAGAGGAAAGTCCGATCAGTAAGATTTTATATATGAGTGTAGAGTACAGACAGACAGACAGAGCAGTGTCAAGGATATAGTCATACCCTGCTTCAACAACTGGTTACCATTTTTAGAAGGCATCCTTTTCTGCTACGGACACAATGCCATTTAAGTTTGTGCATCTCCATTTCCAACCCAGAGCCAGCACTGTCTGTGTGCTAAAGGAGACTCACACCACCACATCCTCTTGTTTCTACTTAAGGTTCAGAGTTTGTTAAAAGTACACCAAACAACACTACCTATACTCCTACCCTACACTGCTTTCGGTTGCTGTTGTAAACATTGTGACCAAGGACAAGTTAACAAGAAGAGAGCTTACGTGGCTTAAATGTGTCAGATCTCAATGTATTGCTAAGAGAAGTCAAGACTGGAGCTCAAGCAGGAAGTATAGCAGAGTAATAGAGGGATGCTACTTCCAGGTTTGATCCCTAGTTTCTGTTCAGCTTTTCTTCTTTTTTTTTTTATTCGATATATTTTTTATTTACATTTCAAATGATCTCCCCTTTTCTAGCCCCCCACTCTTTTCTTCTTATAAAGCCCCAGACCCCCTGCTTAGATGCCAACAGTGAGAATGGTCCCTCCTACATCAATTAGCAATCAAGAAAATGTCCCACGGGTCAATCTAATCTCAGTCTCCCACCTGAGACCACCTTGGAAAACTCAGCTGTATCACCTCAACTACTGCAGCTAACTGGGGGAGTTTCTGCTGTACACGATTGTATGTCCAGCTGGGTGAGTGTGAGAACTGGAGGTGGGTCCCCTCCCATCCACTGAAGACATAACTTTAGACAATCTATTGCCTTGAAACACCCAAGTGTCTTTCCATGAAAGATAGAAACAGTGATCAGTTTGGTCTCAGGAAGTTGATATGAGAGTCAGATGAGTAAATGCCCAGTGTTTAGAACTGAACAACTTAACCCATAGGAAAAATTTCTCAGTGAATGCTGGTTATTTCTATTACTATTACTATTAATATCAGTGTGCCAGACACAGTGACGCTTCCCTGAAGGCCCAGTGGTGGGGAGGCCTTAAGTTCCAGGTCAGCCTGAACTATGTAGCAAGAACTTGTCTCAAAACACCAAAACTACTCTATTTTATTACGGTTTCAGGAAACTGCCTTCCAGAAACCCATATAACTATAAAGGGACTGTCTCTTAACTGACAACATTTAAAACTTACATGGAAGAATGTCTAACCAAATTCACAGTTTGGGAACACTTATCCCGGACATGCACCACCCCTCACTATCAGTTGGTGTTCTGTGATGCCTTGCTCCCTGGAGCCAGAGAACAATCTCTCACATTTTGTTGCCTTGGCAGGGCCTTCTGAGCTTAAATAGATATGCTCTGCAGTTCAATATACTACAAGAGGCTTGAATGAAAGATGCTTTTATATTTCACAGCTTTGAAATTGCACAATTCTTCAGGTCCCCAGAATTTTTGACTAAGAGTGGCCTGTTTTCTGCAGACAGTCTTGCACACTAGCAGTTGTTATCAGTGTATTACCAATTTGGAGAGCCTGGCAGAAAACTTGGAACATTACATACCTGTAATTTGGTCTTCTCTTTACAGGGACCTTGTCCAGTTTGGGTACTACTGAGTAAGACCGTTCATACTCAATAGGGTACAGCTGGACTGAACTTTGATGGAGTTTGAAGCTGGCTGGAGTTTGATGTCAAAAATCAACAGCTCCTCCCCTTCCGTCCACCCCACACCCCTCTCTAGCAGGAAGTTGTACCCAAACCACAGAAAACCCTGCAAATGCTCTGTACTCATAAACATATAATTAAGTTGATCAGCTTAAATCAAAAAGGTTGTGACCCATTTTCTACTTCGTGTAGGTAAGTCAGGTATGGTAATACATTTTGCTTGTCTCCCAAACTGTTCATTTTCCTGAAGGTAACAAAATCTAGATTCACAGGATTAATTTAGAGTCACCTTGAAGAAAACTTGTCACATAAAAACTCTGGAAAGAAAAAAAAAACTCTGGAAAGAAACCTCTTGAATCTGCTATTGTGCTTCTCAGAGCTTGAAGCATTGGTTGAGAGGGTGGGGGCCATGCTACTTATATATGATCAGATTCTATGATAGATTTGAAAATCTATCTTCTAAAAGATAAACTCAATTTGGATCATTCACAGGGCAAAGTGACGGCAGATGGATAGAAATATATAAAGAGAGAAACTTAGAATCAGCACATATTTATGACATAAAATGTCATTATGTATTAATAGTTTGGCACCCTATTAAATCTGAGGAAGGGAACAATTTTTACTTAAAGATACACACTAAAAGTACCTAAGAAAATCCAAGTGTTACAGAGAACAGGAAGTGCACTGTCCCCTCTTCTTGTCACACAAATATTCAATACAACAGGTATAATATAACCATTATAAAGCTGATTTCTAAATCTTTGATCAAAACTGGGAGCTAAGACGTGCCTCCAGAGCAATGCCAGATGGAAACAAATTAACACCAGAGCTAAGTAGGTGTCATTGGACACAAGTGTGAGGAAAGAAACCATGTGTGTGAAACCTGCAGACATGCTGGGAGAACCCCCAGAACATCAGAAATGGCCATGGTGGGGTGACTTAGTCTAAGAGAGAAGCTGTTGCTGTCAGTTTAGTTAAAAAAGAAAGAGCATGCTCCCTGCTCTCCAGGTCATGAAAAGACTAGGGTTATCCTCATAGCATGCTCCTTCAGGATTTCTTACCAGAGATTAACTTGGTCAATGTAGCTGCTTGTATTATAAATGCTAATTATGTTCTCCAAAAACAGTTTGAGAGGGTCCACATGTAGCTTCTGGGACCTGCCCCCCAGTTGGTTCTGATTGGTAAATAAAGATACCATCAGCTAAGAGCTGAGACGGACAGACAGAGGCAGGATTTTAGGATTTCCTGGGCTTGGGACCAGGGAGGAGAGGAAAAGGGAGATCCACTTTGGTTTAGGAGAGTGTGAAGAGAGGAGAGATGCAGAGATGGGGTAGAGAAGCAAAGGAGAGAGCCCTGGGTTCGAAGCTAAGAAAGCCCAGCCCAGAGGGCTGAATAAATGAGTCCAGAGCAGCCAAGATGAAACATAGAAGTTAGCAAGTAGTAACTTAGAATTATTGGCAGGAGATAGATTCTAGCAGCATAAAGGCTATGCAGTCGCCCAGGATAGGGGAGAATAAAAATCAAACTAAAACTTAAAGACTGGAGCTGCCCAAACTCTATTTAAAAGGAGTTAATCTGCACATTCATAAAGTTAAAGAAACCCCAAACAGACAGACATAACAAAGGGCTCAACATCTATGCACACCAGATGTCCTTCAACACAGGAATGGATACAGAAAATGTGGTATATTTACACAATGGAGTACTACTCAGCTATTAAAAATGATGAATTCATGAAATTCTTAGGCAAATGGATGGAACTAGAAAATATCATCCTGAGTGAAGTAACCCAATCACAAAAGAACACACATGGTATGCATTCACTGATAAGTGAATATTAGCCCAAAAGCTCCGAATACCCAACATACAACTCACAGACCACATGAAGCTCAAGATGAAGGAAGACAAATGTGTGGGTGCTTCAGTCCTTAAAGGGGGGAACAAAATACTCACGGGAGCAAATACAGGGACAAACTTTAGAGCACAGACTGAAGGAAAGGCCATCCAGAGACTGCCCAACCTGAGAATTCATCCCATCTACAGTCATCAAAACCTGACACTATCTTTTTTTTGAAATGGAGGTCAGCATGCAGAAGAACGCAAATTGATCCATTCTAATTTCCTTGTACTAAGTTCAACTCCAAGTGGATCAAGGACCTCCATATAAAACCTGACACACTGAAACTAATAGAAAAGAAACTGGGAAAGACCCTTGAGGACATGGCCACAGGGGAAAAGTTCCTGAACAGAACACTAATAGCTTACACTCTAAGATCAAGAACTGACAAATGAGACCTCATAAAATTACAAAGTTTCTGTAAAGCAAAGGACACTGCCAAAGGACAAAACATCAACCAACAGATTGGGAAAAGATCTTCACCAACCCTAAATCCGACAGAGGGCTAATATCTAATATATGCAAAGAACGCAAGAAGGTAAACACCAGAGAACCAAATAACCCTATTAAAAAATGGGGTATGGAGCTAAACAAAGAATTTTCCCATGAAGAACATCAGATGGCTGAGAAGCACCTTAAGAAATGTTTAACATCATTAGTCTTTAGGGAAATGCAAATCAAAACAACCCTGAGATTTCACCTCACACCAGTCAGAATGGCTAAGGTTAAAAACTCAGGAGACAGCAGGTGTTGGCGAGGATGTGGAGAAAGAGGAACACTCCTCCACTGCTGGTGGGATTGCAAGATGGTACAACCACTTTGGAAATCAGTCTGGCAGTTCCTCAGAAATCTGGGCATGACATTTCCTGAGGACCCTGCTATACCACTCCTGGGCATATACCCAGAGGATTCCCCGGCATGCAATAAGGACATGTGCAAAAAGGGCACTATGTTCATAGCAGCCCTGTTTGTAGTAGCCAGAAGCTGGAAAGAACCCAGGTGTCCCTCAATGGAGGAATGGATACAAAAATGTGGTATATTTACACAATGCAGTACTATTCAGCCATTAGAAACAATGAATTCATAAAATTCTTAGACAAATGGATGGATCTGGAGAACATCATACTAAGTGAGGTAACCCACTCTCAAAAGATCAATCACGGTATGCACTCACTGATAAATGGATATTAGCTTAGAAACATGGAATACCAAGACATAATCCACATATTAAATGATGTCCAAGAGGAACGGAGGACTGGCTCCTGGTTCTGGGAAGATTCAGTGCAGCAGTATAGGGGAATACCAGAACAGGGAACTGGGAAGGGTGGGATGGGGGAATAGGGGAAGGGAAGAGGGATTATGGGACTTTCAGGGAGTGGGGAGCCAGAAAAGAGGAAATCATTTGAAATGTAAATAAAAAATATATCGAATAAATAAAAAAAGCAAATGGATGGAGCTGGAGAACATCATACTAAGTGAGGTAACCCAGTCTCAAAAGATCAATCGTGGTATGCGCTCACTAATAAGTGGATATCAGCCTGGAAAACTGGAATACCCAAAACATAATCCACACATCAAATGAGGTACAAGAAGAACGGAGGAGTGGCCCTTTGTTCTAGAAAGACCCAGTGTAGCAGTATAAGACAAAACCAGAACAGGGAAGTGGGAAGGGATGGGTGGGAGAACAGAGGGAGGGAAGGGGGCTTATGTGACTTTTGGGGAGTGGGGGACCAGAAAAGGGGAAATCATTTGAAATGTAAATAAAAAATATATCGAATAAAAATTTTTTTAAAAAGTAAAAAAAAAAAAAAAAAAAAAAAAAAACCCTGACTATTGTGGATGCCAAGAAATGCTTGCTGACAGAAGCCTGATATAACAACTATCTCCTGAGAGGCCCTGCCAGGGCCTTGCAAATACAGAGGCAGGTGCTTGCAGCGAACCATTGGACTGAGTGAGGGTCCCCAATGGAGGAGTTAAGGAAAGGATAGAAGGAGCCAAAGGGGTTTGCAACAGTATCAACCAACCAGAAACCCCAGAGCTCCCAGGGACTAAACCAAAAACCAAGGAGTACACATGGCTCCAGCTGCATATGTAGCAGAGGATGGCCTTGTCAGGCACCAATGGGAGGAGAGGTCCTTGATCCTATGAAGGCTTGATAAATTCCCCAGAGTAGAGGAATTGAGGGCGCGGAGGTAGGAATGGGGTGGGTGGAGGAACACCCTCATAGAAGCAGGGTTGGGGGGATTGGATAGGGGGTTTCTGGGAGGAGGAGAAACCGGGAAAGGGAAAAACATTTGAAATGAAAAGAAAGAAAATATCCAATCAAAAATAGCTGCAAAAAAATATATAAATAAATTTAAAAAAAAAGTCAGCTCAAAATCTTCGTAGACCTGGTGGGCCAGCAGCAGCACCGGCAGCTCACACACACCCTAGACTCTAAGTTAGAACTTGTCAGGTTTTCTTTCCTTCTTTTTACGTTTAAGAATATTTTTATTAGTTCTTTGAGATTTTTGGACAATGTCTTTCGATCATATTCATCCCCATGCAACTCTTTCCAGATCCACCTCTCTTCCCAATTTCGTTGCCCAAATATTCTTGGATATGTGAACTCACAGTAGAGTGTGGTCAACTTACAAGGGGACCATGCCCTTAGAGAAACAGGACTCTGCGACTCCCAGCAACTATCATTTGCCAATGGCTCCTTATTAGGGCTGGGACTTCATGCCCACTCCCCTCTCCCTGCTGGGATTTGGTTTGGCTTGAGCATACACAGGTTTTGTTCTTGCTATCACAACTTCTGGGTGTTCATCTGTGCAGCTGCCTCTCATATATTTTCATCTGACCATGAAATCTCCTTAAGCAAGTGTTAGCATTCATGTAACTCCGGCTTTGTGTAGACTTTCATTAATATTTTCCTTTTAACTCACTTATCTCAAGGCCTTCTGGATATCAGAAATTACCACTCAAAGATTTCTCTGTCTTTGTATAGACTCTTGAAAAACAATCCTTTTCTTTTAGAGTATCTGTAATAGCTGTAAATACCCAAATCCATTAACTGCTTACTATGGTCCAGATAATATGTTTGGTGGTTTATTCATATTATCTTATTTGCTTCTTGAGACAATATTATAAAATAATATATTTTGATCCTAGTTATTGACAAAAATTCAAGACTGGAAGGGTCACATAGTCAGTATATTGGGGAGCTAGGAGCAGATAGGGCAGGAGATTGGCCCAAGAAATAGCATTGCACTGCTCAGAGAATTTACTAATTGCAAAAGTGATATTGATAACCCATAAACTTAAAGTAAGTTTTTTTTTCTGGTTCCCCCATGCTCTATGATACAGCCAGGGTATTTCTACAATAGTTAAATCATTCCAAATGCCTCCCAAAGCAATAGTGTTCCCTCCAAAAACAAACAAACAAATACTACCAACCTGTAGACCCTAAGAAGGTAATTGCTAAGTAAAAGCAACCTATAGCTATGAAATAATTATTTATAGCTAAAAATTAATGAATAACTATGAATTAGCTATGAATTTAAACTATGAATTCATAAAGGTGTGTCCTGAATTTTCACATACTTGATCTGAAAATTGTATAAAAGGCTTGCTATGTCTCCAAATGTTTTTAAAACACTAATTTAGAAGAAATGTTAGCATATTTGAATAGCAGTTAAAGGCACTAGAAATCTCCAGTTAATAAAAATTAGCACCACTGATTAACCATGTAACACTCCTGTGTTCTACCATAAAGAATGTTACACTAATAAAATACCACTTTCTCTGCTTTACATATTGGAGTTCTATGTCAGCTTTTGTTTGCATAATGTGCTCTGCTCTGTGAGAAAGTTGGAAAGCCTCTTCCTTAATGTGTAGCATCTTCCTCAGCCAGGCCCCTCATCCCACCTAATTACATGTATCTTCTGCCTGAGCAGCCAGCAAAGGTCAACTAGCATTGTAATATATCATAGAGTCTAAGACACAATGAATTGTAAGATGTGCTATGATTTGATGTACTACACAAAGAGAAAAACATACCTAATGAAAATGTGGCAGATCATCAATTCAAAGATCTTAAATTTAAAAAAAGAAAAAAAGAAGGAAGTAAAACATTTAATCAAAAGAATGTAGTACTTAAGAACTTGAACTTTAAAATGTGTGTGTGTGTGTGTGTGTGTGTGTGTGTGTGTGTGTGTGTGTGTGTGAGTATGTGTATAAATGCATTTGTAAGCATGCCACAGTGCATGTGTAGAGGTTAGTAATTTTAAGGGTCCATCTTTTCCTTTTACCACTGTGTAGATTCTGAGCATCTAATTCAGGTCGTCAGGTGTGATGGCAAACATTTCCTCCAGCAATGGATTATGACCTGCAAGTGTAAGCCAAATATACAATGTCCTCTACAACTTGCTCTTTGGTCATGGTATTTTCATCACAGCAATAGAAACCCTAACTATGATGCCCTCTTTTCATCTGCAAACTTGTACTTAGATCTATCCACTTCAAAAGACTATATGGGACCTAAAGAAGAGATTAAGTGCACTTGTAGAGGGTTGGGGTGTGGTAAACTCCTCACATATACTGGCTATTGTCATTGCTACGAGGCTCAACACTATCTGAGCTGCAAACTTAAGAAATGTCTTTCCCTCAAGCTCACTGGCTGAAGCCTCATCTCCCATTTGATGGAATCTTCTTGGGGGGGGGGGCTTTGGGAGCTAGTTAGGTCGTGAGGGAAAACTCCCACCAGGAGCAGGATTAATATCTTTTTTTTAAAAGAAATCCCTCCAAGTGTCTCGCTCATCCACTATGTGAGGACACAAGAACGACGTACCATCTCTGAAGCAGGATGCAGATAGCACCAGACATAAAATGGCGCAGTCTTTGTTATTTCTATGCCATCTCTTTCTTCTGTTTTGTCAAGGCAGTCTGAGGGCAGTGAGACAGCCTCTGACATTAGGACCTAATTGTTTAAGGTTGTCTTATTAGGGCAGAAGCGGAGAGGCCATATTTGCATGTCACCCAAATATCTTCAGAGATCAAGTGTTTTTTCCCTTGTTAACTTCCCTTTCAGAAGTTCCTCTCCTAGTCAGAGGCATGAACACTGATTGAATGGGCTTTTAGCCCTTAAGGAGTAGTTTGCCCAATCATATAAACATGTGTCCAGATGCCAACTCAATCTCTTCTGATGGAGTGATTTCAGCCATCCTTGCCCACCTCTGTATCACACAAATAGATTTCTCCCGTGCTTATGTCTTACAGCACCAGATTTGGAAGGATATTGTCACTTTTTCTTCTACACTTTCGGTGTTGAAATAATATAACAAAGGTTTTGTCAATTGGCTTAATTATGGAAATTATTTCAAAATATGTAACAATATCAAAATACCAATTTTATGCTTTAAAATATACATTTTTGTTTACTACATATGTGTGAAACATTTTAAGTTTCCAGAATGTGTTTTAGAAGAATTTGAATTTTATAACTAATTTTAGTTGCATTTTTTATGTTAATATAAAAAACAAAGTTTTTAAGCCCTAAAAAGTTATATGTGCTATCCCATATATGGAATTTAAATCTCTTTGTAAATATATAGGAAAATGACCACTGTGGTTTTTCTAACTTCTTGATCTCCAAACACGCCTATTCAGCTACCTGCTACAGACTTCTAATGACTGAACACAGCCTCCCAGCTCACTGCTAAATTCAAGGACTTCTCCCAAAACACCTCTGTGGGTTAGTGAGTGCAGGACTACATTTCAATAAGAAAGAACCAGAACCTCAAGTCATAGGCATTGAAAGTGAGGTAACTTTGTTCAGCTTCCTCTATTGTGTCACTCTCCCATGTGACACCTTTTCCCACTAGATCCAAGAGGAATGATGGGGAGTCACAAGCCTACCAGTGACCTATCTCTCATAACATTTACAAGAACTAAGGTGCCTAGGCTCCTGAAACCCATTGATTCTGCCTCAATGTAATAGTTTTTGTCTTTTTTTACCCTACTGACACTAAGGAAACATTAGCCTTTCATTTGTATCTTCTAATCAGTAGCTCAGGACATCTCTAAGCCCGTTTCTCTTCCCTCCCATCCCTGGACGCACACCCTACATCTTGCTACCTGTTTTACCTCCCAGTCCTGGTCTAAGTCCCTTGAGTGAGAACATTATCTTTAGCCAGCTTATAGAGCAGCACTGTGTCCCCTGCACGACTGAATATCAGGTGTCCATGCACCTGTACAAACTATCTCCCAGCTGACTCTTCATGCATGAATTTATCTTGAATCTACCTGGACATTCTCTTGTGCCATAAATGGTCTCATAGTGGTCAGTAGCATTGTGTCTTTTGAAAATCCCCATTATTTAAAATCCACTTCAGGTATGTCCCTGTCTATTTCAAACATGTGCTGATCCCCTTTGTTGAAAAAGTATGATCATTCCAAAGGACTCCTAAATCATGATTTAAGAATATACATTGGAGGGTTTTTTTTTTCAAATTTCTCCTTTTGCATACTTAAAGGTAATTATGTGAACCAGCTATTCCCCCACTTTTTCCTATGATATCATAATCACTGGGTCAACTTCAGTCTTTTTTTTTAATTTTTTATTCGATATAATTTATTTACATTTCAAATGATTTCCCCTTTTCTAGCCCCCCACTCCCCGAAAGTCCCTCAAGTCCCCTTCTCTCCCCCTGTCCTCCCACCCACCCCTTCCCACTTCCCGTTAGGAATCTCATAGACACCCAGTATATGTTTCAATTTGTAAAAGTTTTAGCATTTTCTAGAATTAAAAGACTATGAAATATGATTATTCAGCATGCTATGTTGAATAATTATTATCAAGTGTTTATTTGATTATTAAGTTTTCTTCTTTGATCATCTATTTGAGCACAACATTATTCAGTAGGTCATCTTCTCAAACATGATAAAAAGGCTGGAAAAAAGACCTTTGCCATGTGAAAAGCTGAAGCTACCTTTATTTAAGGTGGTTTGTAAAAGTGTAATTAAGTGGGAAAGCATGAAGAACTACTTCATTCCTTTAAAGTTAGAACACTTTGTCCACTGAGGAGTGGGGCACTGGGTAAGAAAACATAACATTTCCTTACTTGATCCTGGCCACTCTGCCACCTCCCTCTGTTCTGTTCAGTGTCTTTCTCCTTTCCATTCCTCGGGAAGACCTCTGACTTTCAGACCGTTTGCCTACATCCCTGTACTCTAGGCTCGCAAGCCCACCCCTTGCTCTTGAGTCCATGGCAAGATACCTTCTTGTAGGGTTTCCTGGCAATAGGGATTCATGGTCTCACTAATTTGCTTTTCTTGCAGGTCTTTTGGAACAAAATACAGTGGGAGAGGAGTTCATATGTCTGTCTGTCTGTCCCAAGTGCCTGTGGAGTTGAAAAAGGCATTGGGTTCCCAAAGCTGGATAGTTGTGAACCACCTGACTTGGGCATTGGGAACTAAACAGAATTTGGCTCCTCTGAAAGAATAGCTAGTGCTCCTAACTATTAAGCCATCTCCCCAGGGCCCTTCCCAAATCTCACTGGCTTGTCAGAACAGTAGCTTGCTTCTCCCTCCTGCTGCAGGTCCTCCTCCCTCCTGCTGCAGGTCCTCCTCCCTCCTGCTGCAGGCCCTCCTCCCTCCTGCTGCAGGTCCTCCTCCCTCCTGCTGCAGGTCCTCCTCCCTCCTGCTGCAGGCCCTCCTCCCTCCTGCTGTAAGTCCTCCTCCCTCCTGCTGCAGGTCCTCCTCCCTCCTGCTGCAGGTCCTCCTCCCTCCTGCTGCAGGTCTATTGTGAGCTGCCTTCTGGTGTTTCTTTCTCACAGTTACTCAGAGACTCCAGCTAAGGCATTTTCTCAATGTGAGTCTTCACAATAATCACCACAATAGAAAGAGAAGGTGGCAAACTATGTGCTTGCCTTCCAAGCTTCTGTCTGGCAGTAACAATGTTCACTTCCACCCACATCTCATTGGCAAAGAAAGGCAGATGGCCATGTCAAATGCCACGAGAAAAAAGATGTACAGTTCTTTTGTGTACCCAGAAAGTAGAGACCCCAGCTCTCTGGTATATGACAAAACTTTTCCTTATTCTCTATTTCTGCTCCCCAACAGGACATGTTGGAGTTTCTTATAACTTCTGTGGCCATTATCAAGTAACAATAGTATATCTGTATACTTAACAATTTAATATAGTTTAATATCAGGAATCCAAGTTCCATTGAGTTTAAAATCTCAGCCTATATCAGCTTGTTTCATATGCATATCTAAAGATGCATAAACATCTTTAGAAAATGTTTATATAAGATAGAGGAAAGATTAGACTTTTCTGTCTGAATATTATACTATTCCCACCTACTACTCTCCCATTCTTGGAATGTAACATCATTAAATTTTCTTCTATTAGACATTGGTCTAGATGGCTAAGGTCTTTTGTGCCTTCATCAAGTTTAAATGCTACTTGATAAACCTGTAATATCATAGTGATAGCTTCTAGAGTAAAGAACTTAATAGGCCAGGTAGTCAGCAAGTGTAAGGAAAGAGCTACTTAGGTAAAGGTACCCAAAGAAAGTGATACTTAAGTACAAATGGGGACAGATTCATGCATAAACAGAGGAAGTATTTCCAGATCCAAGATTCAGAACAACAAAAGCCCTAGGGAGTGGGTATGGTCTGGATTATAACATAATCCACACATCAAATGAGGTACAAGAAGAAAGGAGGAGTGGCCCCTGGTTCTGGAAAGACTCAGTGAAACAGTATTCAGCAAAACCAGAACGGGGAAGTGGGAAGGGGTGGGTGGGAGGACAGGGGAAGAGAAGGGGGCTTGCGGGACTTTCGGGGAGTGGGGGGGCTAGAAAAGGGGAAATCATTTGAAATGTAAATGAATTATATCGAATAATTAAAAAAAAAAAAAAAAGAAATCTGTCTCAAGTATAGAACAGAGAACAAAAAGACACAAGACTACAAAAAGGCAGGGAGCCAAGGTTTGGTTCAACACTCATCAAGATTTCTTGAAAGTTGTGTTGAAGACATGCTAAAAGGCAAAGCCAGGAGGAAGGAGATCAGTTAGAAAGAGACCAGTTAGAAAATCTAGGTAAGAAATGATCACCTGGCCCAGAATACTAATATCAATGGGGGAACTGCCTGATTTTCAAGTCCCCAAGTACAGACCCAGTAGAGAGGTAGGGCATTGCTACTTGGCAGTGAGAAGTCAGGATGATGAAGGTTCATGAAACTAGAGCAATCCTCATCTCATTAAAAGGAGATGCCCTATGGTTACGGAACATGCCGTGCGGTGATTCATTCTCTCCTCGGTAACCTTTGTGGGGTTTCCTAAACCTGCTGCTGATACTCATATACATGCATTTCCCTGTCAAAGCCCTCAACATGGCCCAGTTCTCTCCTCCAGCCCCATGTTTCTAGTAGTTCAGGTCTTGGCTTGGATTGCACAAGAGTTTACAGACTAGCTCTCACTTTAAAAGCTCAGCTGTCTGGTTGATAGTTCAAGTGTCAATTGTCCTGTCAAATTCATAAAATTCTGGTATTTCCACTGATACCTAAACTATCCCACCATTTGACAGTAAGAAGCCAAACACAGATATTTTCTGTTGGGCTGGAGTGAAAGTCCCTGTCCAGTGCCCTGCCTATGCAGCAGATAAAGTGAGTATCTTGAATCTTTCTTTCAAAGCTCTACTCAAACATGACCTTCCCTCTCTCATTAGTTGGGAGGAGAAACTTGTAAAATACTGGCCATTTTCCATAGTCTTTCCCTGCAAGCACCTCTAACTCTCATCTTATTATTTCCTTTTGAGGCAGATCATAAGAGAATTACAAGCAAGTTCATCTCTGTTAGACAGTCCTGCAAAACATTCTGGCACTTAGCTCTATGATGTGAGTCTAGTCACTCATCACCTACCTACAGAAGCCATGTGTCTTGCTAAACCTGAATTTTCTTTTAGTCATTGAGCCCAGAGTAAAGAAAATAAGACATCTTAGCTATAAAATTTAAGGAGGCATGTGCTTCCAAGACCATGCTTATGCAAAACTTCTTAAATGCTGTCACTAACATCCCTCTCAGGCCTCATCCTTGTCCCCAAATTAATAGTCAAACAAAAACAAACTAAAGCTCATGTAGAAAGAAAGGGGTATTTAATATACTCTATTGAGTAACTCCCAAAATCACAGATTGCTGAAGGACCAAGTTTTGAGTTTAGGAAATAATAAGATTTTAATGCCATGGGACCAAACTGACACTATCCAGTCCAGCTTCCTCTTTAAAGGCACATTTGCCTAAGAGGTGTATGATAAATTGGTTCTTCTATAAAGATGACCCTGGAATTTCTGGAAAATGGTTTGATCACCTATCCACAGCTACTCTCACATTGACCATATACCACCCACCATGGTGTTGGCTCAGTTTAGGTCAAGGGCACATAATATGAACAGCACAGTCTAGGTCATCTGTCCACAAACAGTGAGCTGTAAGAAAGTGCTTACCATTTTGAATGTTTTTATCAAAAGTTGGCTTTGCTTCATTATGTTGGAGATTCCCCAAATGCATTGGACCTTAGATCGTGGGCAGTCGAAGACCACTGAGAAATGAAAACCGAGCAATCAGTCTGTACAGTAAAATACCTGTAAGTTGCTGTACATTATATGAAAGAAGCAAAAACAGAAGTTGGCAAAGAATCAAAGAATGAAACCACTTTAAATTACAGTCTAAAGCAGTAGTTCTCAACATTCCTAATGCTATGTCCCTTCAATACAGTTCCTCATGTTGTGGTGACCCCAAACAATAACTGTAAATTTGTTACTGTTAGGAATCATAATGTAAATATTCGATATGCAGGATAACTAATATAAGACCTATGTGAAAGTGTCCTTTGAACACCAAAGGGGTCACAACCCACAGGTTGAGAACACTGGTAAAAGGGAAGACCATGAACTGTGAACTAAAGAAGAGAAGAAGTCAGTTCCACAAAGGTGGTCATCAGTAGAGGAAAGAACAAAGGCAGATGTCTTCCAGGTTGGAAAGAGTATGGGGTTTGCAGAAACTAAAGATAACTGAAGGAAGGGTGTAGAAGGAATACGCAGATGGGTCAGCTCTCATAGGCTATGGTTAGAGGTTTGCAGTTCATTCCAAGCATAATGGGAAAGCATTGCAAGTTTGGAACAGATCAATAAAGGGATTTAACTTCCAGGTATTTTTTTTTGAATGAAATCACTTTTGGTACTATCTAGAGAAGTATCTGTGGAAGTGTCCAGGGTAAATAGAATCACAGCAGTCCTGTAGTAAAGGTTTTTATCCAATGTATACATTTGATGATACAATCAGTGGCTTGAATTTAATTCCTTATGGGTGAACCTGAGATGTCTGAATAATTAAATGAGTAGTAGTGATGTCACTGAAACATGGAAAACCAAAACCAAACTAACAGTCAAAGGTTGAGGGTTCTGTTTGGGCCATGTTCATTTGGCAAGGCAATAAAATAGGCAAGGCTTCAAGAGAAATGGTTAAGTGAGCTCAAGAATCTCCCACAAACTACTTGAAGGCACTGCAAATGAAGTCAATATCGAGTATTCCTTGATGCCCAGGGATCCAGGAACTTCTCGCTGGCTTTTATCTTTGTCTTTGGCTCCCCTTCCCACACCTTTATTTTTTTTAATTACCAAATGTTCAAACACACACAGAAGTACATGAAAAAGAATGCATAAGACACCTGTATATCCTGCATCCAGATTTAGCAAATGTTAACATTTCACTGTATGCACTTCAGATCTTTTTAAAAGTAAGTATCACAACACACAGAGCTCTATTCATTCACCCATCCCTCTAACCGTATGATGGCATTTATACAAAATCTGAAAACACTCAAACACTCTACGTATTTTACAGAGTGCCATACATGGAGTAAAATTACAAAACAAGCATATCAGAGCAGCCAAGAGCCACATTTATTTTTTGATTTTGTAATTTGCATTAAATGAAGTACCCCGAGTATCATGAATGCCTCAGTTACTTTGGAGTGATTTTTCTCCTTCACTTGAAATCTTCCAAGAAATCTATAGCTGTGACCATCCAGAGACACTGAAGTAACCCTTAGTATTCAGTTCATGGGGTCACATTTTACATTCCCTTTTCCGGAATCTACACCAACCCAATGAGGGCAGAAAAGTTGAATTTTCAAACACACTCTCTTTCGCAGAACATGCATCTAGAACTGTGCACTTATTGTAGGCCACAAAGCCACCAACATTTATCTTAAAGCCCAGGACCCACAGACTCTCTCCTCAAAGGGATTCTTGACTTTCCTGGGCACAAGACAAAAGGTCTATCCTTTCCTTACCCCCAGCTTCCTGCTTCTAGGAAATTGGGGTTCTCCAAAAGTTGAACTTCTCTTCTGTTCCTTGAACACCCCAAACCTTCTACTTTGGACAAAACTATCTTTGTATACTAAAGGTTCCTAACACATTTTTTTAAAACCCAGAGTAAAGATAACTGATGTTCAGCAAAAGAAGCACTCCCTACACAAAAATGTCTTGTCTTGTTTTCCCAGTGAACTAGTAAACAGGCAACTAACATCTGGTGACTGTCTCACTTCTGACCATGGGCTTGATGACAATATTCTGCAGAACACGTCCCAGACTACGTCCACCAGACACTCCCAGTGAGTTTTTTCTATTCCACTAGTGCCTGGTCTTTTAATTCCCTTAAAGAAATTAAATGTGAGACTGAGTTTAGCCCTGTCACTGGGGGGTAGGAAACAATGCTGGGTGGAGGAAATACAGAGACCCTAGATTGTGTTTACCCTGTTCCACCACCACTGGGTGCTGGGCTTTAGAGAATCACCAAAACACCACTCAGGGGGTCATGAGAAAATGCAACCTTGGATGTGGGTGTGGCCAAAACTGAGGTTCCCAAGCTCCAGTGCATCTAGTTGCAGCTTAAAAACTGCACAGAGTAATAGAACAAAGTTAGGGCCATCGGGCTTAAGGCTACTAAGGGGCAGGGGGATGAGATGGGGAATTCCGGCTTAGCTTATTTGCAATTGTCCTTAGCTCAGTGGTCATGGGAGACTTAGGCAGCATTGCTTAGTAGTTATAGGCTTTCTCTATGCCTGTGGTGAAAGGTGGCTCTTGATGAAAGAGACACTCTATGCCTCATGGTGGTTCTTGATGAAAGAGACAGTCCTTGATTCCAAACTGTTTATTGCATCATGGAAAATCTGGATGATAGCGTTCTCAGGGTGGACAAGAGATTAAATACCTTTTGCAGAGAGGAGTGTCCAAGAAGGGAAGCTTATTGGCCAAACCCTCGGGCCTTTAGATACTTCCTTAGCATGGAGAACTCTGTTCTGGGTAAGGTGTCCTACATGGGGAGTGGGGTCACATGTTCTGGGCCAGGAATCTAGTAGGGAGCATGGAGATGCTTACCATGTCAGGTGGTACCTTGTTGCCAGGATCTCAGATCCTCTCAACCTCACTAAGTTTCCTGGCACAGTCCACTGTCCCACAATTCAGTGGGCAATCGACAGGCTCCTGGCCCCTCATTACTGCCTCTTACTTGCATTTTGGTATCTTAATTCCAAAACTGTTCTACTCTCTTCATAAAGGTCCTTTCTTCATTTCTTGCCTTTTATTTCACCAGTGGACTCAAAATAGTACTAGGAAAATGAAAGAGTATTTTAATCAATATAGCTGAATACATATTTTTACATTTTTGAGTGTGTGTATACACATGGACACCTGGTCCAGGAGGCTGAGTGCATGTGCCTTGGTGTGTATGTAGAGGTCAAAGAACAATCTGCAGGTGTTGGCCCTGTCCTTATGCTGTGTCATATCCACGGATTAAACTCAAGAAGTTAGGCTTGGCAGCAAGTGTCTTACCATCACTTTGCAGACCTCCATAAGGCAGAGTAAAGAAGAAGACAACACATTTTAATACCTCACACTATTAACAATAAAATGTATCTGCTCGCTGAAGAGAGTACAAAATGATAGACCTAAAAAGTCATTTCTATATTTCATCCTAGCTTATACATCTAAGTCCTCACAGTCTTAGCTTGAAATATATTTCTCAAGCAAGCTAAGTCATGTTTTAAAGCAGGTAATCCCAGATACTTGGGCAGCTGATATAGGAAGACCTCAAGTTCAAGGCCACCCCATATAATATAGTAACTGTCTCAAAGCGAAAAGTAAATATTGATAGGGTAAGAGTGAATTCCAGGCCACATGTATAACTTAGTGCACCCTGTCTCAAAATCAAAAGTTAAAAAGATGATGAGGTCACAGCTTGGTGGAGTAGTGCTTGTCTTGCATGAGCTAACCCTATGATCAATTCCTAGGACTAAAGAGAAAAAGGGAAGGGGAGTCATATGGAACCCAAACACAGGAATATAAATTTTTACTCAGTAAAATCATCCATTTGTGCCTCCAAACTTGTATAGTATATAAGCTATGGAAACGCTGTATTATAGGATTTAGTGGTGGAAAAAAACCTACAAGTATAGCTTCGTTTTTCTGATACAGTGAGTTTTTGGTTCTGAGCAGAAATGCCAACCTACTGCCCCACAGACCCACAGGCTGACCATGCATACACCAGTATAAAACCCACTTCATACTTTCCCAGTGGGGGTGTGACCACTTGCCATCCATGTTTTATTTATTTCAGCATATCTCTCCTTCAATACTAGAGAAGTACCTAAAGACTTGCATTTTTCATACCTCCTCCCTTAAAGGGTAAATATTTACTGAAGACATTTTGAAGGTACCCAGAACCAAGGCAACATAGCCAAAGATTAGTTCTTTGAAGATTACTTTTCTTTCTCATTTTCAAAGTTTGCCAAATAATAAAAGTGGAATGTTGGGTTCACTTAGGCCAAGTTCAGACCCAGGCCTGAGAGCTCTCTGAAAACATTGGCCAATTCATTTTTGCATTTCCCATTTCTAGAATATGCATGGCGCTCAATAGACATGCAATAAATATTTGAGAATGGAAAATTTTGCATCTGCTATACTTTCAGCTATAGCCCTGCACAGAGGTGCCTCTCAAGCTCCCTGAGCCCTGAGCTCTCATTCCCTCCGTAGCACCGGGCACTCCACCTCCTTTTCCCCCCATGCTCTCCCAACCCTGCATCCCTAAACGATTGAATTCAAGAAGGCAGGACTGGACAACTCAGATGTCTCATTAAGAATGCCTAAAGAAATATGCCTAAAGATGAAATTATAGCTCTCAGACCAGCACTCAAAACCCTGGAATCAAAGGAAAGAAAAGAGGAGGAGGTGGGGCAAAATTATGCGATTTGACCATGGTTACTTATCCAGCAAATGTTTTTGAAAGCTGCTAACTACTAATTGTGGTGAAGGTTTTTAAGCCGGGAAATGGTAAGTCTCTCTCTTTCCCCGACACTCTGTAATTCATGTGCAGCTTGGGATAGCTCTCTGTCTTAAATACAATAATATTTTAGAGGAATTTGAACACTCTAAGTTAACAGGTATGCCTATTTGGAGCCAGAAGACATGCAACTCTAGAGATTTCAAATAATTTAATAAAGCGTTACCATTTTTCTAAGGTTCTGTGGATTTTTTTCTCCCCCACCCCAATCAGTCTAAAAAGCTGTACCATGTGGCCTAATTCAAGGCTTGCAGGCAAGAGAAATTACTGACTTCATTATGCCTGCCTGGTGCTCTCCAGTAAAAGTGTTGGGCACTAGGCGTACTCATTCTGGGAGGCTCTGCAGAAAGCTTTTGCACTGACAGATCTCCACTGGCTCCTTATGAAAAGCAACAGAGAGAAGGAGGTTATGGTCTATTGTGTACCAAGCTTAGAGGTTTGCGTCCCCCAACCCCCGACCCTTTGCCTTAAAAGAAGGCCCACAGCAGGACCTAGTCATGCTGGAGTCATAATGGCCCTTGGACCACTGCATGCCATTCAAGACCTGCTGAAGAAAGATTAATGTTGATTATTATTGCCATTAATGGTATTACTGTTATTGTTGTTATTATCCATTGCTTATGGAATAAGCATTCTATGGTCTTTTGATACATTCCCCTGCTTTCCCTGTAGCGCTCAGCACAGCCAGTTTCTTGTCTACAAGGAAACAAAGAGGAAAAGGAAAACCATAGCTGTTGCATAAACTTTCTCATAGCTTGTGTCCTATGTTCTACTTGGATGGAGAAGGAAACAGGAAAAAATAGGGTTGAGTCACAGAAACTGGTGTCAGGGAGATAATTATGCCAAACCTTGGTGGCTTCATGTAATAAAGTTCATTTCTCGGCATCTGAGGTCTAAGTTGGGGATGACCACTGAACAGACAACATCCTTTCTTC